>NC_084618.1:13068328-13093328 GCF_033978795.1 Nerophis ophidion | reverse complement strand
ACTGGACTCTCGCGACTGTGTTGGATCCATTATGGATTGATCTTTCACAGTATCATGTTCTCATATGTTCTCATAGTCATCAGTATCATCAGTATCACAGTATCATGTTCTCATAGTCATCATTGTCACCGATGTCCCACTGGGTGTGAGTTTTCCTTGCCCCTATGTGGGCCTACCGAGGATGTTGTAGTGGTTTGTGCAGCCCTTTGAGACACTAGTGATTTAGGGCTATATAAGTAAACATTGATTGATTGATTGATTGATATAGACATATATGTATGTTTATATGAATATACATAAATATATAGAATTATATATGTATATATATATATACATATATACAAACACACGCACATATACATATACACACACATATATATATATATACATAATTACATATATACATACACACACATATATCCGTGTGTATGTATATGTATATACATATATGTATGTGTAAATATATAGAATTATATATATTTATGATATACATATATATGTCTATATATGTATGTATATATAAATATGTATGTACAGTATATCTATATACATACATAAATCTATATATAAATGTGTGTGAATATATATATATATATATATATATACACACATATATATATATATTTATGGATATACATATCTATATATACATGTATATATATATATATATATATATATACACATATATACATATATTTATGGATATACATATCTATATTTGTATGTATATATATATATATATACATATATATATATGTAGAGTATATCTATATACATATATACATATATACATATATACACACACATATATATATATATATATCCATCCATTTTCTACCGCTTATTCCCTTTGGGGTCGCGGGGGCGCTGGTGCCTATCTCAGCTACAATCGGGTGGAAGGCGGGGTACACCCTGGACAAGTCCTATGTATATATATTTTTTTTTTAATTTATTTTTTTTTTTTTTTAATTATTAATATAAACTAGTCAGCTTTTCGTCATTAAATGATGCCTTTATCTCTTTTTTACATTTTGATAGAGGAAGGTTTTTTTTTTTTTTTAAATAATTCATTTATGTTTTCAAGTTATATTACATTTATATGTACATATATAGATGCTGTATTGGGACGGATCCATTAGGAGTTTGAGCAGAAATATGTTGTATAGGAATTAATTAACTATACACAATAAAACTAACAAAATGCTGTGTCACATGAACGGTTATTAAAAGTAATGCTGTTGTGACGTGAAAAAACACAAGTAATACAAAAACAACCTTGTGTTTACTTTTTGATAACAAAATAAAACACAAAGCAGGCTGACTAATGACAATTCATTCTAATAAACAATCTTTGTTGTTCTCTTGGTTCAGCACAACAGTTTGGCCTCTCACATCGAATACACAATCTTCACAGCCTGCTTTCAATTCGAAGAGACGACAAAACATTTAGCCAGTCTTGATGTTATTTGAACACTGATACAGTTTGCAGTTAAATAAAGGAGTAAACAAACTAAAGACTTCATAAAAAAGTACCAATGATTGTCACACACACACTAGGTGTGGTGATATTTGTCCTCTGCATTTGACCCATCCCCTTGTTCACCCCCTGGGAGGTGAGGGGAGCAGTGGGCAGCGCCCGGGAATCATTTTTGGTGATTTAACCCCCAATTCCAACCCTTGAGGTTGAGTGCCAAGCTGGAGGTAATGGGTCCCGTTGTTATAGTCTTTGTTAGGACTCGCACACACTCCGAAGGGAAATCTCCCGAGCAAAGTCTGTGTAGTTAGTCCGCCATTATCAAGCCAAGTGACGCTAGTGTGTGTTGCCTAAAATGCGTTAATAAATGATGGTTTTTCAGTGATTAAAAAATTAGATGTATTACTAACCGTCTGGGAATTTTATCGGGAATTATCATTATACATTTTACTGTTACATCCCTCGTCCATTAACAAGTAAAAAGTCAAGGGCGGTCACGGCATGTTCTTGCCGCCGATGTTGGTCAATTTGTTTAGGGCAGGGGTGCCCACACTTTTTCTGCAGGCGAGCTACTTTTCAATTGACCAACTCGAGGGGATCTACCTCATTTATATATATCATTTATATTTATTTATTTATGAAAGAGACATTTTTGTAAACAAGTTAAATGTGTTTAATGATAATACAAGCATGTGTAACACATATAGATGTCTTTCTTTCACAAAGACAAGAATATAAGTTGGTGTATTACCTGATTCTGATGACTTGCATTGATTGGAATCAGACAGTAATGATGATAACGCCCACATTTTCAAATGGAGGAGAAAAAAAGTTGTCCTTTCTGTACAATACCACATGAAAGTGGTTGTTTTTTGGCATCTCATTCATCCAGCTTCCATACACTTTACAAGAAAAACATTGGCGGCTCTCACTGGATCGGTTCTCAGCCGAGTGTGAATTGACTGGGATAAGAATCAGCACCTCCAAGATTGAGTCCATGGTTCTCGCCTAGAAAAGGGAGGAGTGACATATCCGGGTTGGGGAGGAGACCCTGCCCCAAGTGGAGGAGTTCAAGTACCTCGGAGACTTGTTCATGAGTGAGGGAAGAGTGGATCGCGAGATCGACAGGCGGATCAGTGTGGCGTCTTCAGTAATGCGGAAACTGTATCGATCCGTTGTGGTGAAGAAGGAGCTGAGCCGGAAGGCAAAGCTCTCAATTTACCGGTCGATCTACGTTCCCATCCTCACCTATGGTCATGAGCTTTGGGTTATGACCAAAATGACAAGATCACGGGTGCGAGCGACCGAAATGAGGGTCTCTCCCTTAGAGATAGGGTGAGAAGCTCTGTCATCCCGGAGCTCGAAGTAAAGCCGCTGCTCCTCCACATCGAGAGGAGCCAGATGAGGTGGTTCGGGCCTCTGGTCAGGATGCCACCCGAACGCCTCCCTAGGGAGGTGTTTAAGGCACGTCCGACCGGTACTGAGGCCACGGGGAAGACCCAGGACACGTTGGGAAGACTTTGTCTCCTGGTTAGCCTGGGAACGCCTCGGGATCCCCCGGGAATCAATCAATCAATCAATGTTTATTTATATAGCCCCAAATCACAAATGTCTCAAAGGACTGCACAAATCATTACGACTACAACATCCTCGGAAGAACCCACAAAAGGGCAAGGAAAACTCACACCCAGTGGGCAGGGAGAATTCACATCCAGTGGGACGCCAGTGACAATGCTGACTATGAGAAACCTTGGAGAGGACCTCAGATGTGGGCAACCCCCCCCCCCAGGGGACCGAAAGCAATGGATGTCGAGCGGGTCTAACATGATACTGTGAAAGTTCAATCCATAGTGGCTCCAAGACAGCAGCGAGAGTCCCGTCCACAGGAAACCATCTCAAGCGGATCAGCAGCATAGAGATGTCCCCAACCGATACAGGCGAGCGGTCCATCCTGGGTCCCGACGAGCGGTCCATCCTGGGTCTCGACTCTGGACAGCCAGTACTTCATCCATGGTCATCGGACCGGACCCCCTCCACAAGGGAGGGGGGGACATAGGAGAAAGAAAAGAAGCGGCAGATCAACTGGTCTAAAAAGGAGGTCTATTTAAAGGCTTGAGTATACAGATGAGTTTTAAGGTGAGACTTAAATGCTTCTACTGAAGACCTGGTTATGAAGTGGCTGGGGAGAGGAAAGTCTGGGTTTCCTTGCTTAGGCTGCTGCCCCCGCGACCCGACCTCGGATAAGCGGAAGAAGATGGATGGATGGATTTATATATTTTTTGGGGCGGTATAGCTCGGTTGGTAGAGTGGCCGTGCCAGCAACTTGAGGGTTGCGGGTTCGATCCCCGCTTCCGCCATCCTAGTCGCTGCCGTTGTGTCCTTGGGCAAGACACTTTACCCACCTGCTCCCAGTGCCACCCACACTGGTTTAAATGTAACTTAGATATTGGGTATCACTATGTAAAGCGCTTTGAGTCACTAGAGAAAAGCGCTATATAAATATAATTCACTTCACTTTTATTCAGTCATTGGCGGACCTCAGGATAATATTTGAGTATTGTTTTAATATATTTGTGCAGCACCATGAATTGATTAACGTGGACCCTGACTTAAACAAGTTGAAAAACATATTTGGGTGTTACCGGGCGGTATAGCTCGGTTGGTAGAGTGGCCGTGCCGGCAACTTAAGGGTTGCGGGTTCGATCCCCGCTTCCGCCATCCCAGTCACTGCCGTTGTGTCCTTGGGCAAGACACTTTACCCACCTGCTCCCAGTGCCACCCACACTGGTTTAAATGTAACTTAGATATTGGGTATCACTATGTAAAGCGCTTTGAGTCACTAGAGAAAAGCGCTATATAAATATAATTCACTTCACTTCACCATTTAGTGGTCAATTGTACGGAATATGCATCCATCCATCCATTTCCTACCGCTTATTCCCTTTTGGGGTCACGGGGGGCGCTGGCGCCTATCTCAGCTACAATCGGGTGGAAGGCAGGGTACACCCTGGACAAGTCGCCAACTCATCGCAGGGCCAACACAGATAGACAGACAACATTAGCACACTAGGGCCCATTTAGTGTTGCCAATCAACCTATCCCCAGGTGCATGTCTTTGGAAGTGGGAGGAAGCCGGAGTACCCGGAGGGAACCCACGCATTCACGGGGAGAACATGCAAACTCCACACAGAAAGATCCCGAGCCTGGATTTGAACCCAGGACTGCAGGAACTTTGTTTTGTGAGGCAGACGCACTAACCCCTCTGCCACCGTGAAGCCCTGAACTATGCATTCTACTAATAAAAGTTTCAATCAATCAATCAATCAATCAAAAAGCACTTTGGAAGCATTTCTGTTGTTTACCTGTGCTATACAAATAAAGTGGATGGGATTGGACATTAGATTTAATGCTTTTTGACCAAATTTAAGGCCTTACATTGCCCAACATCCATTGAATGACTTTTTAACAGGCTGCTGCTTTCAGCTCCTCTTGCAAAGAAGTCCCGACGTCATATGGCATGATGCTTGTGTACTCCGATACGCGTGTGTTTGTGTGTGAAAAGGCCTTTTTGTGGAAAGTTGTCGCTGCAGGAGAAAAATCCAGCGCCTTGTTGTCACACTGCTCATTGTGCGTGTGTGTGCGTGTGTGTGTGTGTGTGTGTGTGTGTAGCACATGTGTACCTGTCAATGGACGTCCGCTTGCTTCCCGCTATAAATGTCAGGGTTGTACACAGGCCGGGCGATGGTGTAGATGACCATGACGGACGCCCCGCTTCACGTCGCCTGTTTGCTGTTGCTGCTGCCGCCGCTGAGTCGGGCCGGGTACACGCCGACGCCCGGTAGGCAGCCTCAGCACAAGGTGTTGCACCTGGGTGAGCGCGCACACACCAACACACTTATTATACCTAGAAAAAAAAAAAAAAAAAAAACATGGTTCCGGTCTAAACGGTGTTTTTTTAATTCTTAGACTGGCCCAAAGACTGCGGGACGGCCTACTTCAAGCCCAACATGGTCGAGAGGATCGTGTCGGGCAACGAGGCCAGACCGCACTCATGGCCCTGGCAGGTCTCCCTGCAGGTGTGCATACTAATGTACAAACCCCGTTTCCATATGAGTTGGGAAATTGTGTTGGATGTAAATATAAACGGAATACAATGATTTGCAAATCCTTTTCAACCCATATTCAATTGAATGCGCTACAAAGACAAGATATTTGATGTTCAAACTCATAAACTTTTTTTTTTTTTGCAAAAAATAATCAACTTAGAATTTCATGGCTGCAGTAGTTGGGAAAGGGCATGTTCACCACTGAGTTACATCACCTTTTCTCTTAACAACACTCAATAAACGTTTGGGAACTGAGGAAAGTAATTGTTGAAGCTTTGAAAGTGGAATTATTTCCCATTCTTGTTTTAAGTCTCACCTTAAAACTCATTTGTATACTTTAGCCTTTAAATAGACCTCCTTTTTAGACCAGATGATCTGCCGATTCTTTTCTTTCTCCTATGTCCCCCCCTCCCTTGTGGAGGGGGTCCGGTCCGATGACCATGGATGAAGTACTGGCTGTCCAGAGTCGAGACCCAGGATGGACCGCTCGCCTGTATCGGTTGGGGACATCTCTACGCTGCTGATCCGCCTCCGCTTGAGATTGTTTCCTGTGGACGGGACTCTCGCTGCTGTCTTGGATCCGCTTGAACTGAACTCTCGCGGCTGTGTTGGAGCCACTATGGATTGAACTTTCACAGTATCATGTTAGACCCGCTCGACATCCATTGCTTTCGGTCCCCTAGAGGGGGGCGGGGGGTTGCCCACATCTGAGGTCCTCTCCAAGGTTTCTCATAGTCAGCATTGTCACTGGCGTCCCACTGGATGTGAATTCTCCCTTCCCACTGGGTGTGAGTTTTCCTTGCCCTTTTGTGGGTTCTTCCGAGGATGTTGTAGTCATAATGATTTGTGCAGTCCTTTGAGACATTTGTGATTTGGGGCTATATAAATAAACATTGATTGATTATGTAGAGCTTCAGTCGTTCAACAGTCCGGGGTCTCCGCTGTCGTATTTTACGCTTCATAATGCGCCACACATTTTCGACGGGAGACAGGTCTGGACTGCAGGCGGGCCAGGAAAGTACGCTGTTGCACGCTGCTGTAACACGTGCTGAATGTGGCATGGCATTGTCTTGCTGAAATAAGCAGGGGCATCCATGAAAAAGACGAAATGAAATGAATTATATTTATATAGCACTTTTTCTCTAGTGACTCAAAGCGCTTTACATAGTGAAACCCAATATCTAAGTTACATTTAAACCAGTGTGGGTGGCACTGGGAGCAGGTGGGTAAAGTGTCTTGCCCAAGGACACAACGGCAGTGACTAGGATGGCGGAAGCGGGAATCGAACTTGCAACACTCAAGTTGCTGGCACGGCCACTCTACCAACCAAGCTATGCCGCCCCAACATATGGCAGCATATGTTGTTCCAAAACCTGTATGTACCTTTCAGCATTAATGGTGCCTTCACAGATGTGTAAGTTACCCATGCTAATGCACCTCCATACCATCACAGATGCTGGCTTTTAAACTTTGCGTCGATAACAGTCTGGATGGTTCGCTTCCCCTTTGGTCCGGATGACACGATGTCAAATATTTCCAAAAACAATTTGAAATGTGGACTCGTCAGACCACAGAACACTTTTCCACTTTGCATCAGTCTGTCTTAGAAGATCTCGGGCCCAGAGAAGCCGGCGGCGTTTCTGGATGTTGTTGATAAATGGCTTTTGCTTTGCATAGTAGAGCTTTAACTTGCACTTACAGATGTAACGACAAACTGTATTTAGTGACAGTGGTATTTAGGGACGGCGTGGCAAAGTTAGTAGAGTGGCTGTGCCAGTAATCTGAGGGTTACTGGTTCAATCCCCACCTTCTACCATCCTAGTGACGTCCGTTGTGTCCTTGGGCAAGACACTTCACCCTTGCTCCTGATGGGTGCTGGTGAGTGCCTTACATGGCAGCTCCCACCGTCAGTGTGTGAATGTGTGTGTGAATGGGTGAATGTGGAAATAGTGTCAAAGCGCTTTGAGTACCTTGAAGGTAGAAAAGCGCTATACAAGTACAACCCATTTACCCATTTTCTGAAGTGTCCCTGAGCCCATGTGGTGATATCCTTTAGAGATTGATGTCGGTTTTTGATACAGTGCCGTCTGAGGGATCGAAGGTCACGGTCATTCAATGTTGGGAGTGATTTCTCCAGATTCTCTGAACCTTTTGATGATATTATGGACTGTAGATGTTGAAATCCCTAAATTTCTTGCAATGGCACTTTGAGAAAGGTTGTTCTTAAACTGTTTGACTATTTGCTCACGCAGTTGTGGACAAAGGGGTGTACCTCGCCCCATCCTTTCTTGTGAAAGACTAAGCATTTTTTGGGAAGCTGTTTTTATACCCAATCATGGCACCCACCTGTTCCCAAATAGCCTGCACACCTGTGGGATGTTCCAAATAAGTGTTTGATGAGCATTCCTCAACTTTATCAATGTATTGCCACCTTTCCTAACTTCTTTCTCACGTGTTGCTGGCATCAAATTCTAAAGATAATGATTATTTGTGGAAAAATAATGTTTATCAGTTCAAACATCAAATATGTTGTCTTTGTAGCATATTCAACTGAATATGGGTTGAAAATGATTTGCAAATCATTGTATTCTGTTTATATTTACATCTAACACAATTTCCCAACTCATATGGAAAAGGGGTTTGTACATGGCGAGAATCAGTTCAAATCGATTCTAAATGGAATAGTCACCCGAGTGAGTCGAGTGTGTGATGGTTCTCTCTCTGTGGTTCCGTCAGGTTCGGCCAAGAGGCAGCAAACACTACATCCACGTCTGCGGAGGAACTCTGATCCACAAGAACTGGATCCTAACTGCTGCTCACTGCTTCCAAAAGTAAGACGTACAACGTGGAGGGGGAACTTCCGTGGTTCTTTCAACGCAGCGTTTTTTTATTGCTTCCAGAGGCAAGGCCGAGGACGCCAGCTCGTGGAGGATCGTCCTGGGGAAGCATCGTCTGAAGCGCTCCGAGTTGGTGGAGAGGGTTTTCCCGGTGAGGAGGATCTACCGGCACGAGAACTTCCGCTACCCGGCCCACAGCGAGCTGGACTACGACATCGCTCTGGTGAAGGCCGGCGCCGACATCCTCCCGTCCAACGTCATCCGCTACGCCTGCCTGCCGCGCAAGCGGACCAACCTGAAGCCGGGGCACTACTGCTGGGTGACGGGCTGGGGCGACACCCGGGGTGAGGACTACCAGACTACGTTTGACTGATGTCGAAACTTGACGCGATTCCCATTGAAACGTTCCAGGAGGGAAGGAGAACGTGTCCCTGTCCGAAGCCCTCAATCAAGCCCGGCTTCCCGTCATTGACTTCAAAACCTGTCGACAGAAGAAGTTCTGGGGCGACCGCGTCCGAGACTCCATGATCTGCGCCGGCTTCAGGGATACGGAGGATCCGCCTGCTGCTTGTCAGGTACGCCGGCCGTAGGGCATCCTTGTTGCAGAGCAGGGGTGCCCAAACTGGGGCTGGTGGCATTTGGTTTGGACCGCCAAAAGATGGAGAAACCCCAAAACCGGTGAAGTTGTCACGTTGTGTAAATGGTAAATACAAACAGAACACAATGATTTGCAAATCCTTTATAGTCAATTGAATAGACTGCAGAGACAAGATATTTAACAATCGAACTGGAAAACTAAGTTTTTGCAAATATTAGCTCATTTGAAATTTAATGCATGCAACATGTTTCAAAAAAGCTGGCACAAGAGGCAAAAAAGACTCAGAAAGTTGAGGAATGCTAATCAAACACTTATTTGGAACATCCCACAGGTGGACAGGCTAATTGGGAACAGGTGGGTGCCAGGATTGGGTATAAAAGCAGCTTCCGTGAAATGCTCAGTCGTTCACAAACAAGGATGGGGGCGAGGGTCACCACTTTGTGAACAAAAGCGTGGGCAAATTGTCGAAGAGTTTAAGAACAATATTTTTCGACCAGCTATTGCAAGGAATTTAGGGATTTCAACATCTACGGTCCGTATTATCATCAAAAGGTTCAGAGAATATGGAGAAATCACTGCACGTCACCAATGATATTACAAACCTTTGATCGCTCAGACGTCATTGCATCAAAAAGCGACATCATTGTGTTAAGGATATCACCACATTGGATCAGGAACACTTCAGAAAACCACTGTCAGTAACTAGTCCGTCGCTATATCTGTAAGTGCGAATTAAAACTCTACTATGCAAAGCCAAAGCCATTTATCAACAACACCCAGAAGCGCCGCCAATGTTCCCAAACGTTTACTGATTGTTGTTTAAAGGAAATGCCATGTAACACAGTGGTAAAAATGCCCCTGTGCCAACTTTTTGCTGCCAATAAATTCTAAGTTAATGATTATTTGCCAAAACAAAAAATAAGCATCTCAGTGTGAACATTAAATATGTTTTCTTTGCAGTCTATTCAATTGAATATAAGTCCGTCATTCACAGACAAGGACGGGGCGAGTGTCGCCACTTTGTCAAAAAACGCGTGAGCAAATTGTCCCAACAGTTTAAGAACAACATTTCTCAACAAGCTATTGCAAGGAATTTAGGGATTTCACCATCTACGGTCCGTAATATCATCAAACGGTTGAGAGAATCTGGAGAAATCACTGCATGTCAGCAATATTACGGACCTTTGATCTCTCAGACGTTACTGCATCAAAAAGCAACATCGGTGTGTTAAGGATATCACTACATTGGATCAGGAACACTTCAGAAAACACTGTCAGTAACTACAATTGGTGGCAACATCTCTAAGTGCGAGTTAAAACTCTACTAGGGACGGCGTGGCGCAGTGAGAGAGTGGCCGTGCGCAACCCGAGGGTCACTGGTTCAAATCCCACCTAAAACCAACCTCGTCACGTCCGTTGTGTCCTGAACAGGACACTTCACCCTTGCTCCTGATGGGTGCTGGTTGGCGCCTTGCATGGCAGCTCCCTCCATCAGTGTGTGAATGTGTGTGTGAATGGGTAAATGTGGAAGTAGTGTCAAAGCGCTTTGAGTACCTTGAAGGTAGAAAAGCGCTATACAAGTACAACCCATTTATTTATTTATTTACTATGCAAAGCCAAACCTATTTATCAACACCACCCAGAAACGCCGCCAATGTTCCCAAACGTTTACTGATTGTTGTTTAAAGGAAAGGCCATGTAACACAGTGGTAAAAATGTCTCTGTGCAAACTTTTTGCTGCCAATAAATTCTAAGTTAATGAATATTTGCCAAAAAAAAAAAAAAGCTTCTCAGTGTGAACATTAAATATGTTTTCTTTGCAGTCTATTCAATTGAATATAAGTCCGTCATTCACAGACAAGGACGTGGCGCGTGACGCCACTTTGTCAAAAAATGCGTGAGCAAATTGTCCCAACAGTTTAAGAACAACATTTCTCAACAAGCTATTGCAAGGAATTTAGGGATTTCACCATCTGCGGTTTGTAATATCTTCAAAAGGTTCGGAGAGTCTGGAGAAATCACTGCACGTAAGCGATGATATTACAAACCTTTGATCTCTCAGACGTTACTGCATCAAAAAGCAACATCGGTGTGTTAAGGATATCACCACATTGGATCAGGAACACTTCAGAAAACCACTGTCAGTAACTACAATTGGTGGCAACATCTCTAAGTGCGAGTTAAAACTCTACTATGCAAAGCCAAAGCTATTTATCAACAACACCCAGAAACTCCACCAGTGTTCCCAAACGTTTACTGATTGTTGTTCAAAGGAAAGGCCATGTAACACAGTGGTAAAAATGCCCTTGTGCCAACTTTTTGCTGCCTATGAATTCAAAGTTAATGATTATTTGCCAAAACAAAAAATAAGTTTCTCAGTGTGAACATTAAATAGATTTTCTTTGCGGTCCATTCAATTGAATATAAGTCAGTCATTCACAAAGAAGTATGGGGCGAGCGTCGCCACTTTGTCGACAAATGCGTGAGCAAATTGTACCAACAGTTTAAGAACAACATTTCTCAACAAGCTATTGCAAGGAATTTAGAGATTTCACCATTTTCATTCCAGGTGTGAATGAATAATGGGTTCGCACTTCTCTGTGAGCGCTTTGAGTATTTAACAATAAAAAAGCGCGATATAAATCTAATCTATTATTATTATTATCTACAGTCCGTAATAGATGGATAGTACTTTATTGATTCCTTCAGGAGAGTTCCTTCAGGAAAATTAAAATTCCAGCAGCAGTGTACAGAGTTGAGATCAATTTAAAGAAAAAAGTAAAAAGTAAATAATGGGGGTTTAAAAGGAAACAAAATAGAGAAATATTACAAAAAGAATAAAAACAATGGGAATAACAATATAACAGTAAAATAAGAATATAACAAGACAAAGTAGGCAGTAGTGACCATGTTATGAAAACGTATTGCACTGTTAATGTTTTGCATCCCCTGTCATCCTAATACCCCCCGCCCCCCGTCAAGTGCAAGTTAAAACTCTACTATGCAAAGCAAAAGACATTTATCAACAACACCCAGAAACGCCGCCAGCTTCGCTGGACCCAAGCTTATCCAAGATGGACTGATTCAAAGTGGAAAACTGTTCTGTGGTCTGACGAGTCCACATTCCAAATTGATTTTGGAAAATGGACGTCGTGTCCTCCAGAACAGAGGAAAAGAACTATCCGGATTGTGATAGGCACAAAGTTAAAAATCCAGCATCTGTGGTGGTATGGGGGTGTATTTGTGCCCAAGGCATGGGTAACTTACACACCTGTGAAGGCACCATTCATGTGGAAAGGTACATACAGGTTTTGGAGCAGTTCTTTACCTGGGTTCGATCGAACCCTAGGGGATTGGTGAGTCGGCCTCAGGGGTTTGGCGGAGCCTCCGCTGCTGAGGTCAAAACTTTTCCCTATCGGCGTATCATGGACACCCCCAAACAATTTTCCCTCTAATTTTCCATCTGATTTGCAGGCGTGTAATTTGTTGTGAATTCATGCACTGTGTTTGTGTTGTTCTTTGAACAAGGTGATGTTCATGCACGGTTCATTTTGTGCACCAGAAAAAAAAACACAACTTTGTGTTAAATTAAAAAAGGAAAAAAATATTTTTTACTAAAGAAGGGTTCAGTGATGCACGGTTCATTTTGTGCACCAGTAAAAAAACACAACTTTGTGTTGAATTAAAAAAAAAAAAAACATTCTTTACTAAAGACGGGTTCGGCAAAGGCGCATATGAAACTGGTGGGGGTCGGTACCTCCAACAAGGTTAAGAACCACTGTTTTAGAGCAACATATGTTGCCATCCAAGCAACGTTATCATGGACGCCCCTGCTTATTTCAACAAGACGATGCCAAGCCACGTATTACAACAGCATGGCTTCATAGTAAAAGAGTGCGGGTACTAGACTGGCCAGCCTGTAGTCCAGACCTGTCTCCTATAAAAAATGTGTGGAGCGATATGAAGCCTAAAATACCACAAGGGAGACCCCGGACTATTGAACAACTTAAGCTGTATATCAAGCAAGAATGGGAAAGCATTCCACTTGAAAAGCTTCAAAAATGTGTCTCCTCAGTTCCCAAACATTTACAGAGTGTTGTTAAAAGGAAAGGCCATGTAACACAGTGGTAAAAATGGCCCGGGGCCAACTTTTTTGCAATGTGTTGTTGCCATTAAATTTTAAGTTAATGATTATTTGCAAAAAAAAAGAAAAAAAGAATGAAGTTTCTCAGTTGGAACATTAAATATCTTGTCTTTGCAGTCTATTCAATTGAATTGAAGTTGAAAAGGATTTGCAAATCATTGTAGTCTGTTTTTATTTACGAATTATATGCAAACCTCGCAAGTTTTGTACATAAAAGGAAAGAGTTGTATGCTAAGTGACTGAGGCACACCCACTGTGAGACAGTTGCTACTGCCTAAAAATTAATTATAAATGACAAATACCTCACTCGTGGTGCTGTCGCATGGTACAAACCGTTTGGCCCGCGGAACATTGGCCCATTTTCCCTTTTGGCCTCTGAGGCAAAGTATTTGGGCCCCCGTGCTATAGAGAGAAGTGTGGAAATGGAAGAACCATCCATCCAACCTTCCTTCTTGTCCAGGGCGACTCTGGTGGACCTCTGCTCTGCCAGCTGGGCCGGGACCGCTGGGAGGTGCACGGCGTGGTGAGTTTCGGCCCCATCGGGTGCACGGTGGAGAACAAGCCCAGCGTCTTCACCAGAACCTCCACATACATCCACTGGATCGAGGGGACGCGCATCCGAGACTTCTTCCTGCACTGAGCAGGCTCTGCTTTTACAATAAAGTGTATTTTTAAAAATAGATGACTGCTGTTTTTTTTTTTTTTTAATGGTGGGGAAGAATTTACCATAATGTATTATGGAGACTAATAATGACCATCAATAACCACTCATTATTCATAAATATCACAGTAGCACTGACTGTAAGGCAGAGTTCAATGTTACCAAGGTCCACTTGCAGCTTGCCTGGAGCTCCTTGAGCCACGTGCTGCCAATCAAGTGTGGAACCATGCAGGCCGAGCATCCCGCCCTGGAAAGTGTTGACGGGGTCTGAGTGGTCTTTGCTGGGGATACTTTGGCCCTAATGTCGGAGGAGGAGGTGGAAAAGGGGCGCCATGGGGGTTCTCAGTATATCCTGGAGGTTGACGACGACGTTCCGGTCAGGTGTTCCCAGTTGTTGTAGATGGCGTAGGCACTAGACAAGGCCAAACCGGCCAGACCCCCGCGGGCAACTCCCCTCAGACCACCTACAAACATTAAATAAAGATTTGGTTCTGGATCTCATTGTATACTGTACGTCCGCACACTTCTGAAAAAAAATTTGACATGAAACTAAGGCTGGAGGATTATGACAAAAATAATAATCACAAGTAGGGCTGGGCGATATATCGATATACTGTATTTCTTTGAATTGCCACCGGGGTATATAGTATGCGCCTGCCTAGAATTACTGCCGGGTCAAACTCGTTTCGCAAAATAATTAGCGCATGCTTAGCATTACCGCCGGCTCAGGATTAACGCCGTGTCAAACTTGTTTCGCGAAATATTATTTTTATTAGCGCATGTCTAGAATTTCCGCCGGGTCAAACTCGTTTTGCAAAATAAGTAGCATATGCCTAGATTTTCCTGCCGGGTCAAACTCGTCACGTCACGAGTGACACTTCACCTGTCATCATTTTCAAAATGGAGGAGGCCGATTTCAATAATTTGAAATCACATAAAGGGAAGATTAAGAGCAATTCAGTAGGATTTAAGGTCCAAGCTATTGAATATGCTAAAAAGAACAGTAAGCAGCTATATTTTATTAATATACCATAGCTGCGTGTGTCAAATATGAGTCATTAAATGACTCCCGTCTCCTGGTGGTAGAGGGCGCTAGTGATGCTTCTTGCGACTACTCAGTGTTTCATAGACAAATAAATCACTTTAAGTAAATCTCTACTTAATATATTTTGCTTCCAGTGGCTTCATTTTGCCCCAGGCAACACCACAAAACTATGTTTGGTTACAAGGAGAGAATAATTAGAGTACTGATACAAAAATAAACCTGTAGCGAGGCGGTATAGCTCGGTTGGTGGAGCGGCCGTGTCAGCAACTTAAGGGTTGCAGGTTCGATTCCCGCTTCCGCCATCCTAGTCACTGCCGTTGTGTCTTTGGGCAAGACACTTTACCCACCTGCTCCCAGTGCCACCCACACTGGTTTGAATGTAACTTAGACATTGGGTTTCACTATGTAAAAGCGCTTTGAGTCACTAGAGAAAAGCACTATATAAACATAACTCACTAACTCACAAGAAGTGACAACAAGCAGCAAGAGTGAGCAGCGATCGTTTATTTTTTCTTCTTGCTTGCACTTTTAACATGGAGGATTACATATCTAAAATAAAACCGTTTTCTAAACTGGACTTTCAATCGAAGCAGGAGGTACTAAAGGAAGATCTCCATCGAGACAGAGAAACTTTTAAAACTGAAGAAAGATAAGGAAGACTTCTATAAACAAGTTATCGATGCTTTTGATCAGAAGGAGCTGTGCATGGACATCATTTATAAGTAAAGCTAAGACCATAATAACATTTTTTTAATTAAATGTGCTTTTCATGATGGTATCCTTACATCACACTCAAATTTATAAGCGCAGGCCTAAATTTACCGCATGCCTTTGGTAAGCGCCGGAGTGAGAAGAGGTTTTAAAATAATTAGCGCATGCTCGCCTTTACCGCATGCCTTTGGTAAACGCCGGAGTGAGAAGAGGCTTTAAATTAATTAGCGCCCCGGCGGCAATTCAAGGAAATACGGTACACGATATATCGCGGGTTTGTCTTTGTACGATATATAAAATTACTATATAGTGATATTCGAGTATACGTTCTCATGCAGTTGTTTTTAGCTGCGGACATTACACGGCATGCGGCTCTCCCTCTTTCTTGTCTCTCCTTCTCACAGACTAAAAACAAGCGCACCTTCTTACATACGTCACATGCCCTCCCCGATCAGAGAGGTAGCAGCATGGGTAACGTTAGCTGTGATGAAGGCGAAGCCGTGCGAGTGGTAACACGAGAGAAAGAAGGTGCGAATCTGGTAACAAATGAAGAATTAATTCCCAAGAAAAACAGCAGGGGGTCCATCGTCGAACAGACAACCGTAAATTGTCAAGTGTGGGGCAAAAGCGTTGCTACAAAAAGTAGGATTACTGTTAATATGTAGCATCATTTGAAAAGTCACCCGCTAGAGCAGTGGTCCCCAACCAATCGGTACCGGGCCGTGGCCCGATTGGTACCGGGCAGCAGAAGAATGTTTTATAAAAAAAAAAAAAATAAATAAATAAAAACATTTTATTAAATCAACATAAAAAACACAATATACATTTACAATTAGTGCAAAAACCACAATAACCTCCCCTTTTCATGACAAAAATGTCCCTTTTTTACGACAAAGAAGAAAAAAAAAGAAAAAAGGACCCCCCCCCCCCCCCGGGACAAATTATTAAGCGTTGACCGGTCCGCGGATACAAAAAGCTTGGGGACCACTGCGCTAGAGAATTAAGAGTGCTTGAAACTCCGCATGTCAACATCTCCGGGCGGTGCCACACCAACAAAATGCTGAGGCAACCATTCCCATATCAACACCGTATGAAAAAAATAGTCAACAACAGAAGGAGATAATGTCCGCAGGAACCTACCACATAGCGATTTGATTTCCTATTATGCAGCTCATTTTTATTTGAGTTATTGAAATATCCTGTGTGACATCATGCACAAAAGTGCACTTTATTTGTTTTAAACTATTGTAGTGGCGTTCTGTACAAAAAGTGTACTTTAATTTAGTGTTGTTTTGATATGTCATCTTAGTGACATCATGCACAAAAGTGCACTCATAGCTTGTTTTAAAATGTCTCTGACAATCTTGCACTTTCTGTTTCGGAATGACATGCATATTTGTGCCATTGCTTAAAGGGGAACATTATCACCAGACCTATGTAAGCGTCAATATGTACCTTGATGGTGCAGAAAAAAGACCATATATTTTTTTAACCGTTTTTTCGAACTCTAAATGGGTGAATTTTGGCGAATTAAACGCCTTTCTCTTTATCGGTCAGGAGGAGATGACGTCAGAATGTGACGTCGCCGAGGTAACACAGCCGCCATTTTCATTTTCAACACATTGTAAACATTGGGTCTCGGCTCTGTTATTTTCTGTTTTTTCGACTATTTTTTGGAACCTCGGAGACATCATGCCTGGACGGTGTGTTGTCTGAGGGTGTAACAACACTAACAGGGAGGGATTCAAGTTGCACCACTGGCCCGAAGACGCCAAAGTGTCTGCCGCCAGACCCCCATTGAATGTACCAAAGTGGCTCCACATTTTACCGGCGGTGCTAAAGCAGACATGGCACAGAGATGTATGGATAACCTGCAGATGCATTTGTAACGATAAAGTCACAGAAATCACAAAGGTGAGTTTTGTTGATGTTGACTGCCAGCTAATCGATGCTAACATGCTATGCTAATCGATGCTAACATGCTATTTACCAGCGGTGCTAAAGCAGACATGGCACAGAGATGTATGGATAACCTGCAGATGCATTTGCAACTATATTACGTTTCCTTCCACCCACATTTAATGCGAAAAAAACACTTACCAATCGACGGATTTAAGTTGCTCCAGTGTCACAAGATGCGAAAGTCCTGATCGTTTGGTCCGCACATTTTACCGGCGATGCTAACACAGCTATTCGGCCAGGCTATGGCTATGAATAGCGTCAATAGCTATTCGCTCAATAGCTTCAGTTTCTTCTTCAATACTTTCATACTCCGACCATCTGTTTCAATACATGCGTAATCTGTTAAATCGCTTAAACCGCTGAAATCCGAGTCTGAATCCGAGCTAATGTCGCTATATCTTGCTGTGCTATTCGCCATTGTTTGTTTACATTGGTAGCACTGTATGACGTCACAGGGAAATGGATAATGGCATCGCCAATAGCGAAAATCAAGCACTTTAAAACTTTTTTTTCGGGATATTCGGAGAACGGTAAAATTTTGAAAAAAACTTCCAAAAAAATACAACATGCCACTGGGAACTGATTTTTATTGTTTTTAACCCTTTTGAAATTGTGATAATGTTCCCCTTTAATAACTGTTGAATACAGTTTTGCTAAATTGACTTAGTTGTGATTTCCCTCTCTGCATGAAAGTTTAAAATGAGCATATATTATTGCAGTATGAAGAAGAATGTTTTAATGTAGACACATAGAATCATCATACTACTGTGATTACATGCATCAAGTCTTCATTCAAGGCTAAGGCAAAATATGGAGATATATATCGTGTATCGTGACATGGCCTAAAAATATTGAGATATTAAAAAAAGGCCATATCGCCCAGCCCTACCTCCATTTATCAAAATGTAAAAATAGAGATAAGGGCATCATGTAATGATAAAAAACTGACAAGTGGATATGAATAAGGAATAAAAAAAGACAGTTCTCAAACTTGTAGTAGAAGTGGTCTTGTTTTCACTCATACACTCACTCATCCATGTTGCTTTAACAAGTTCAGGAATTCACATGCACAATGCACAGCCCATCAAGTGTTTGTTTTGGGTGTAATATTTTCATAAAGCCGAAATCGAAATTGTGAATAAAATGTGATTAACTGTCCATCACTATGTGAAAAGACACCTACTGGCTGATTTGAAGAGAATCCCCGTTAGCGTGCCGGCGGCTACTGTGTTGATGTCATCCTCGGCTCCTCGGGCCTTCTCGATCACCACACCAAACGCGCTGTACAACAGGGCTGGAATACAGACACATTTGAATATTAATTTCAGCAAAAAGCAACACAAATATCCTGATGATGTCGCTTACCAACAGATCCCAAAGTGTTGGCCCATGAAGCACCTTGTCTGGTCACCATGTTGATTATCCTGACAAGACAACACCAAAAGACACTTAGTCACGGTCACAGATTCATCATCTACTGGCTACACTTTTCCTTTAGCGCTCTGGTTCCAAACCACCGGTCCGTGACACATTTGATACCGGGCCGCACAGAAACATTAGTTAATTTATAAACTACCGCATTTTCTCTGACTTAACTGTCGCTTTTAGGTTGATTGGCAACACTAACTTGGCCCCAGTGTGTGAATGTTGTCTATCTGTGTTGGCCTTGCGATGGGGTGGCGACTTGTCCAGGGTGTACTCCCCGCCTTCTGCCCGAATGCAGCTGAGATAGGCTCCAGCACCCCCGTGACCCCAAAAGGGACAAGAGGTAGAAAATGGATGGATCGATGGATGTTTTAATATGGTTTCTGTAGGACAACCATGACAAACTTTCCTGATTGTTAGAAATCCCATTCTTTATATTAAACAAGCTTCACTCATGAAGATTTGGTTTTGTCCCTCTAATTTCAGTGATCTTTAAACTCATCGTAGTTTGTTTATGTGTACAACTTTCTCCAACGCTGCCACAGAAAGACGTGTTTAAAGCCACTCCTTCTTTGTCTTATTTTGTACACCAAACGTTTTATGCTGTGCGTGAATGCACAAAGGGGAGCTTTGTTAATTTTATTGATTTGCTGGAGTGCTTATCAGGCATACTGATGCTATTTTGGCTAGCTGTAGGTACATATTGCCTCATTATGCCTAGTTTTTAGGTATACTTGAGTTAATTCAATTTCCTTTACTTATGTTTTTGCGTATTTAATTTATATTTGCATGTCTACTGACACATTATCTGTATGTAATATTGGCTGCATTTCTCATAGTTGTTTTTGTGCCATGTTGTTCCAGACCACAGAAAACATTACCCAGCTTGCAAAGATTGTAATAAATCCATTAGAAGAACACAGCCTGCCGTTTCCTTAAACTTGGACACACACATCCATACCTTTGGTCAGTAATTTCCAGAAGTTGTCTCATCCTGCGAGAAGCCTCTGTTTTACTTATGATTTCCGATGTTACAAAAATGTGTAGAATAAAAATTATTCTGTCCACGAAGGTTTGCGTCAATCTTCTCCTCCATGGCGACAACCTATGTTTCTTACAGGTATCATCCCTGCAGGACAAAGAATAGCTAAACATGCGTCACAACACACCGGAGAAGGATACCATAGCAAACCGCTAATAGCAAGCTACCGCTACTGAATGTAAACAAAAGGGTGGATCTATATATGACTTTGCACGTTGTCACCAATCGGGGCTTTTAAATTTTAAATTGGAGCGTCAGATTGGCACAATGGTGAAAGCCAGCTTTTTTTACTTTACGTCAGCTCGTCAAGATTAAAAACCTTCTTTCTAGGCAACAGTTTGAGACAGTAATCCATGCCTTTATCACACCTGGGTTGGATTACTGTAACTTTTTGTATTTTGGAATTAGTCAATCCTCCCTCTCACATCTGCAGCTGGTCCAAAATGCAGCTGCCCGACACAAGAAAAAGAGAGCACGTTACTCCTGTTTTAGCCTCCCTCCACTGGCTGCCTGTGTCTTTTAGAGTACATTTTAAAATTATTTTTACTCGTTTTTAAGTCCTTGCGGGGTCTTACCCCACTTTACCTCTCATCTCTATATCAATCAATCAATCAATGTTTATTTATATAGCCCTAAATCACAAGTGTCTCAAAGGGCTGCACAAACCACAATAACATCCTCGGTACAGAGCCCACATAAGGGCAAGGAAAAA
The DNA here is from genome assembly GCF_033978795.1 of Nerophis ophidion. Classification (NCBI taxonomy): domain Eukaryota; kingdom Metazoa; phylum Chordata; class Actinopteri; order Syngnathiformes; family Syngnathidae; genus Nerophis; species Nerophis ophidion. The sequence continues at coordinate 13,072,611 of NC_084618.1, read as the reverse complement.
CTCACCCCAGTGGGATGTCGGTGACAGTGACAATGATGACTATGGGAAACCTTGGAGAGGACCGCATATGTGGGCGGCAACCCCCCCGGTCCCTCAGGTCAGCTGATCCTGGAGGTACCCAAATTAAAGCGCAAGATTCGAGGGGACAGAGCCTTCCCTGTTGCGGGTCCCAAACTCTGGAAAGATCCCCTCTCTGTGTGAGACAGGTCCCTTCTTTGGCTACTTTTAAGACCCTTCTTAAAACCCATTTTTATTCACTGGCTTTTAACCCAGCATGAGACTTTACATGTTTTTTAACTTTTTAACTGCTTTTTATCTAACAATTTGTTTTAGGATAATTTGTATCTGCTTTTTCAATGTGTATTTTACCTATGTATTAAATATTTTCTAGTCTGTCCTTTGCCTGTATTTCTTTGTGGTGCACAGCCCTTTGTTCTTCAACTGTGCTTGTTTTTAAAGGGCTTTATAAATAAAGTTGGTATGGTATGTAAATATCGACTGTAATGATACCAAGTATAATAGCCATATATAGTCAATACTATTGTTTTTATCACAAAATCGATCCATCAATCTTCTTCCGCTTATCCGAGGTCGGGTTGCAGGGGCAGCAGCCTAAGCAAGGAACCCCAGACTTTCCTCCCTTTTTCGTCCATCTCTTCCTGGGGGATTCCGAGGCGTTCCTAGGCCAGCCAGGAGACATAGTCTTCCCAACGTGTCCTGAGTCTTCCCTATGGCCTCCTACCGGTTGGACGTGCCCTAAACACCTCCCTAGGGAGGCGTTCGGGTGGCATCCTGAGCAGATGCCCGAACCACCTCATCTGGCTCCTCTCAATGTGGAGGAGCAGTGGCTTTACTTTGAGTTCCTCCCGGATGACAGAGTTTCTCACCCTATCTCTAAGGGAGAGACCCGCCACCCGGCGGAGGAAACTCATTTCAGCCGCTTGTCCCCGTGATCTTGTCCTTTCTGTCACATCACAAAAGCTATTGTCATTTTATTATTGTTTCTAAGCTCATGATATACGACCCTGGACAAAAAAGAACTTTAATTATAACCAATGAATGATCTTGTAACTACTTGGTATTGGGTCGATACCCAAATTTGTGGTATCACCCAAAATTATTAAAGTATCAAACAAAAGAAGAATAAGTGATTATTACATTTTAACAGAAGTGTAGATGGAATATGTTAAAACAGAAAGTAAGCAGTACATTATTTTCTACAGTTTGTCCCTCAAAATTTGGACAAAATAATACGGAAAAGACAATATCTTACTGCATACGTCAGCAGCCAAATTAGAAGCTTTGGCAACCCGGTTGTTTGTTTACTACTAAAAGAAAAGTTAATTAATGTCTTATTTGATGCCAAAATTATTATTTGATCGCATGTTTAATATACCATAAGACTTTAAATAAATAAATGATAAATGGGTTGTACTTGTATAGCGCTTTTCTACCTTCAAGGTACTCAAAGCACTTTGACACTACTTCCACATTTACCCATTCACACACACATTCAGACACTGATGGAGGGAGCTGCCATGCAAGGCGCTAACCAGCACCCATCAGGAGCAAGGGTGAAGTGTCTTGCTCAGGACACAACGAGGTTGGTACTAGGTGGGGATTGAACCAGGGACCCTCGGGTTGCGCACGGACACTCTTCCACTGCGCCACGCCGTCCCACTTTCCGTTAAAATGTCTTTTATTGTGGTTACCTTGATTTTTAAAAATGTCAAAAAACATTTAGGTACCGGCAACGATACCGACACACTGGTAGACCCTAACTCAGGCCTGGGCAATTATTTTGACTCGGGGGCTACATTTCGAGAGAAAAATGTGTCTGGGGGCCGGTTATTTATTTTTAGGAACACTAATAGAAAACCTAACAATGTCTGATTGAATGCTAAAAACGTTATGACAGACCGCCTTAAAAAAACGTAATGAAATTTTATTTTTTTCTATGAACGATAAAACACAGAATAGTGACAAAATATGAAAGCCACACCCTCTTTCGATCGACATATTTTACAATCAAGTGAAACGCAACAAAAAGTGAAATATGAACGCGAAGGGTATAAAATAAACCCACCAACAGTCTGATATATCACTAAGCTGTAGAACTTTGTTGTGAAAATCTCCTTTCGTTGTTTGTGGAAATGCCTTCCGCCCACACTGCTTGGTGCCTCGTCTGAGCTGCTGTGACGTAGATGACCATAGTAACTCATTACATTACCCTAGTAACTAATTAGATTACTGTAGTAACTAATTAGATTACCATAGTAACTGGTATATCATCCAAAAGTGCAGATTCCAACTTAGTATAGTTGGGGACTTGCGGTCATTAGACAACATGAGTGCGCATCATAAAAATCTTAAACATCTAAAACAATTATTTGGGAATGTCCAGAGGGGCCAGATTAAAAAACTTAACAGGCCGCATGCGGCCCCCGGGTCTTAATTTGCCCAGGCCTGCCCTAACTGGTACGTCATACTCACTGTACGTTACGTGGTTTGGACCACGCCATGTCTCTGGTCTCCTTGAGGCCCATCCTGAAACCATTCAAAGCGCCAAATGTAGCTCCTGTAACAAGAACAGCCAAATGGTTACCGTATTTATCGTATAAGGCGCACCTGCCAAAAATGCACAATAAAGAAGGGAAAAAACATGTAAGTCGCACTGGAGTATAAGTCGCCATTTTTTGGGGAAATTTATTTGATAAAACCCAACACCAAGAATAGACATTTGAAAGGCAATTTAAAATAAATAAAGAATAGTGAACAACAGGCTGAATAAGTGTACGTTATATGACGCATAAATAACCAACTGAGAAGGTGCCTGTTAACGTAATATGTTAACGTATCATATTATGGTAAGAGTCATTCAAATAACTATAAAATATAGAACATGCTATACGTTTACCAAAGAATCTGTCACTCCTCATCGATAAATCCCATGAAATCTTATACGTCTAGTCTCTTACTTGAATGAGCTAAATAATATTATGTGATATTTTACGGTAATGTGTTAATAATTTCACACATAAGTCGCTCCTGAGTCTGAGTAGTACCCCCGGCCAAACTATTTAAAAAACTGCTACTTATAGTACGAAAAATACGGTACTTGAAAATGTAGTGGAATGGTTACAATTAGGGATGCACCGAAATGAAAATTTGTGGCCGAAGCCGAATAAAATTCAAACGCTTGGCGGAAGGCCAAATACCGAATAATGAATGCAGTTTTTCATAATTTTTTTAATATTGCATAAATAGCCTAGAATAAATATTTAGAGATGTTTTTAAAGTAAAGTATTTTTGTATTGAATATTGACATTTTTTTAAATATTCCAGGAGCCTTTGCTTTTCAAAAAAAGCACAAAGTTTTTCATTTATATTAGGTCTTCAAACAAAACATGCATTCCAAAAAAAAAAGTGCATTAAAGTGGATAAACCCACAACAAATGTATTATTGTCCTTTTGGCAAAAGTCTGCTTAGCCACAGTAGATATGCCAATAATGTAAACAGAAGGCTCAAGTAAATCTCAATTAAGTGTGTGCTTGTAACCTCTTACACTTATACAGGTAGCCTACACAACAGGCTAAGAATGTAAACAGAGGCCCCACTAAATCTCAATAAGTGTGTGCTTGTAACCTCATACACTTATACAGTTACACAACATATCCCACCGTCACCGGGTCACTGCACGTTGGTTGATTGCGTCACCGCGTCAAAAAATTGCGTCACACGCCACTATTCGGCCTTGTTTTTAACTCATTCCACCGAAGGCCGAATGTGGCTTTTTTTGCCATATTCGGCCGAATATATTCGGTTACCGATTAATCGGTGCATCCCTAGTTACAATAAATAGTTGCAAGAATAGTTGAAAGACGACAATGCAATGAACTTATTTTACTTGATTAAAACAGCCCAAAATAAGAGGTAGTATGCTTCTAATGCCCACTTAGTTTTGATTTATTACTACATGTATTGTATAATTGTGTCTAGACCCATGAAATGCTTGTCCATTTGAGGTCTAACGATTCATTTGATTCTGAAATTGTGGCAGCCGATACGTTTCAGGGACAATTACAATTTTTTTTTACAACAATATAATCCGACACGATTTAGTGAGTTCAAAAATGATTACAGTATTTTCCGGACTATAAGGCGAACTTAAAATCCCTTTTTCTCCCCTTAAAACTCGACAGTGCGCCATACAACCCGGTGCGCCTAATGTACGGCATGATTCTGGTTGTGCTTACCCATCTCAAAGCTATTTTATTTGGTA
>NC_084618.1:13053328-13063328 GCF_033978795.1 Nerophis ophidion | reverse complement strand
CGCATTAATGGTAAGAAGTAGTTTATTTTTTTTGTTGTTTAGCTTCAGAATGTTATTAAAAAGAATAAGACACTTAAAAATGTTGGACTTTCTTAAAAATGCACGCATTTAGTTGTATTCAGTCTTTAAAAAATATATTTTATGGCTCTCACGGAAATACTTTTAAAAATATTTGGCTTGTATGGCTCTCCCCGCCAAAAAGGTTCCCAACCCCTGGATTAGGGGATACTTGAATTTAAAAAAAAAGGCTTCACGGTGGCAGAGGGGTTAGTGCGTCTGCCTCACAATACGAAGGTCCTGCAGTCCTGGGTTCAAATCCAGGCTCGGGATCTTTCTGTGTGGAGTTTGCATGTTCTCCCCGTGAATGCGTGGGTTCCCTCCGGGTACTCCGGCTTCCTCCCACTTCCAAAGACATGCACCTGGGGATAGGTTGATTGGCAACACTAAATTGGCCCTAGTGTGTGAAAGTGAGTGTGAATGTTGTCTGTCTATCTGTGTTGGCCCTGCGATGAGGTGGCGACTTGTCCAGGGTGTACCCCGCCTTCCGCCCGATTGTAGCTGAGATAGGCGCCAGCGCCCCCCGCGACCCCGAAAGGGAATAAGCGGTAGAAAATGGATGGATGGATCACTGAAAAAAGTTTGAGAACCACTGACTTATAGCATATAATCAGAAAAGTTTTTATTCCTATTGTTTAAGAACGGGTTCACAAACTAGGAATTTTACTTGGCGCAATCGTGCAACATAAAAGACATAACAAAGAATAGAATAACATGAGCTGTAATTGTTAATATAGGAATATTCTACTGCTGTTAAGCAAACTATGAAAAACAAAACACGCCAATACAAGTGTCCTTTATCATAGGTACCTGTATGGAAAAAAAAATAGTAAAAATCAGTGGCATTAAGTGAGGTAAGATGAATTAAATGCATTGCTCCTGCCAAATGAATTGCACTGAGTGGAGCGGATCACCACTCCAAGATGGCGGGCCCAAATCTCGTTAGCGCTCCATGCTGTGTACCCTTATAACATGTCTATGGCTAGCATCCAAGCTAACTGTGCTGATATCGAACGGCGGCACTTACAAGGAACGCCGGCGAGCTCCGTGTTGGAATATTCCGGTGCTCCACCTCCGAAGAGACCGCCAAAACCACCTTTAAGTCCCCCGGAGCTTTGAGAGTTGTTGTCCATGTCTGAGCGGGGAAAAAAAGGCCCCAACAGAGCTCGTCCGTCCCGAGCTAAGATGCTATGATGTAACTCTTAGTGACCGCAGCTAAGACACTCACACACAAAGCCGCCAAGTTGACCAAAACCTGTTATGGTTGACCTTTTGAGTTTGTTTTTAACCTAAAGTGTAATTTATCAAGAAAAGCTGCATTTCTCGCCGGTTAACGGAGGAAGATGTTTTGTCATGTACCTGACCTCCAGCGAGCACGCTCTGCCGTAAAGCAGTGCGGTTCCTGCTGTCGCAATGACGTGACGTAACAGTCACGTCAATGTCAAGACGCGGGGAGAGATAAAAAAAATAAAATAAGCTGTGTTCCAAATTTAAGTTGTTTGATGAATCTGAATAAGCCTACGGCTTTGCATTTTGTTTATTATATATATATATTTTTTTGTATTCTATTTGTATTATTTTGAACTTACAACCCCCTGGCGCTGTTTTGTACTGTTTTCATAATGTTTTATAATGTTTTATATTGTTGTTTGACTTACTGTTTGTAATTGTTGAAATTTATAAATAAACCTTTAAAAAAAAAAAAAAAAAAAATTAAAAAAAAAAAAATAATAATAATAATAAAATAAACAAACAATTCGCTTCATCCTGGACAAGGCCTACTGAAATGAAATGTTTTTATTTAAACGGGGATAGCAGGTCCATTCTGTGTGTCCTACTTGATCATTTCGCGATATTGCCATATTTTTGCTGAAAGGATTTAGTAGAGAACATCGACGACAAAGTTTGCAACTTTTGGTCGCTAATAAAAAAAGCCTTGCCTTTACCGGAAGTAGCAGACGGTGTGAGCTAGTCTCCTCACATCCACACATTGTTTATAATGTGAGCCTCCAGCAGCAAGAGCTATTCGGACCGAGAAAGCGACAATTTCCCCATTAATTAGAGCGAGGATGAAAGATTCGTGGATGAGGAAATCTAGAGTGAAGGACTAAAAAAAAAAAATTGACGGCTCCGGGCGGGGCTTCACGTTGGCAGAGGGGTTAGTGCGTCTGCCTCACAATACGAAGTTCCTGCAGTCCTGTGTTCAAATCCAGGCTAGGGATCTTTCTGTGTGGAGTTTGCATGTTCTCCCCGTGAATGCGTGGGTTCCCTACGGGTACTCCGGCTTCCTCCCACTTCCAAAGACATGCACCTGGGGATAGGTTGATTGGCAACACTAAATTGGCCCTAGTGTGTGAATGTGAGTGTGAATGTTGTCTGTCTATCTGTGTTGGCCCTGCGATGAGGTGGCGACTTGTCCAGGGTGTACCCCGCCTTCCGCCCGATTGTAGCTGAGATAGGCGCCAGCGCCCCCCGCAACCCCAAAAGGGAATAAGGGGTAGAAAATGGATGGGATGGGATGGGCTCCGGGCGGCGGCAGTGGCAGCGTTTCAAATGTAATTAGACACATTTACTAGGATAATTCTGGAAAATCCCTTATCTGCTTGTTTTGTTAATAGTATTTTAGTGAGATTAGATGACTAAAGACATACCTGAAAGTCGGATGGCTGCGGTGAACGCCAGTGTCTCAGAGAGAAGCCGATGAGGAGCCAAGATCACAGCTGCCTTTTTGACAGCTACAGGAAAAGGTCCCATAATCCACTCAAGTCTTCGGTGAGAGCCGACAATTTTCCCATCCAAAAACTTGCTGGTTGACGTAGAGAAACATGATCGCTTGACCGCTCTGTGTTAAAGCTTCACAACAAACAAAGAAACACCGGCTGTGTCTCGGTTGCTAAAGACAGCTGCAATCCACCGCTTTCCACCAACAGCATTCTTCTTTGACGTCTCCATTATTAATTGAACAAATTGCAAAAGATTCAGCAACACAGATGTTCAAATTACTGTGTAATTATGGGATGAAAAGAGATGACTTTTAGCCGTGAATGGTGCTGGGCTAATATGTCCCCTCCAACTAATAACGTCACAAACACGCATCATCATACGCGTCATCATTCCGTGACGTTTTCAACAAGAAACTCCGCAGGAAATTTAAAATTGCAATTTAGTAAACTAAAAAGGCCGTATTGGCATGTGTTGCAATGTTAATATTTCATCATTGATGTATAAACTATCAGACTGCGTGGTCGCTAGTAGTGGCTTTCAGTAGGCCTTTAAAGAAGTGATTTTTGGTTTCACACTGTATGAACAAAAATTTGAAAAGGAATTATACATTTGAAACCTCATTATTCTATTGTCTAAGTTTTACATTCATAAATGTAAGTTTCTCAATACCCGACCTGTCTTTTGTGCCTTTAAAAAAGATTTTCAACTTCACTTTAAAACGCTACCTCCAACAACAAAAAAGCTGTGAAAACGATGATGCCATCCAGCCATCCATCATCTTCCGCTTATCCGAGGTCGGGTCGCGGGGGCAGCAGCATAAGCAGGGAAACCCAGACTTCCCTCTCCCCAGCCACTTTATCTAGCTCTTCCCGGGGGATCCCGAGGCGTTCCAAGGGCAGCCGGGAGACATAGTCTTCCCAACGTGTCCTGGGTCTTCCCCGTGGCCTCCTACCGGTTGGACGTGCCCTAAACAGCTCCCTAGGGAGGCGTTTGGGTGGCATCCTGACCAGATGCCCGAACCACCTCATCTGGCTCCTCTCGATGTGGAGGAGCAGCGGCTTTATTTTGAGTTCCTCCCGGATGGCAGAGCTTCTCACCCTATCTCTAAGGGAGAGCCCCGCCACACGTCGGAGGAAACTCATTTGGGCCGCTTGTACCCGTGGTCTTATCCTTTCGGTCATGACCCAAAGCTCATGACCATAGGTGAGGATGGGAATGTAGATCGACCGGTAAATTAAGAGCTTTGCCTTCCGGCTCAGCTCCTTCTTCACCACAACGGATCGGTACAACGTCCGCATTACTGAAGACGCCGCACCGATCCACCTGTCGATCTCACGATCCACTCTTCCCTCACCGGAGAACAAGACTCATAGGTACTTGAACTCCTCCACTTGGGGCAGGGTCTCCTCCCCAACCCGGAGATGGCATTCCACCCTTTTCCGGGCGAGAACCATGGACTCGGACTTGGAGGTGCTGATTCTCATTCCGGTCGCTTCACACTCGGCTGCAAACCGATCCAGTGAGAGCTGAAGATCCCGGTCAGATGAAACCATCAGGACCACATCATCCGCAAAAAGCAGAGACCTAATCCTGCGGTCACCAAACCGTAACCCTTCAACGCCTTGGCTGCGCCTATAAATTCTGTCCATAAAAGTTATGAACAGAATGGGTGACAAAGGACAGCCTTGGTGGAGTCCAACCCTCACTGGAAATGTGTTCGACTTACTGCCGGCAATGCGGACTAAGCTCTGGCACTGATCATACAGGGAGCGGACCGCCACAATAAGACAGTCCGATACCCCATACTCTCTGAGCACTCCCCACAGGACTTCCCGAGGGACACGGTCGAATGCCTTCTCCAAGTCCACAAAGCACATGTAGACTGGTTGGGCAAACTCCCATGCACCCTCAAGAACCCTGCCGAGAGTACAGAGCTGGTCCACAGTTCCACGACCAGGACGAAAACCACACGGTTCCTCCTGAATCCGAGGTTCGACTATCCGGCGTAGCCTCCTCTCCAGTACACCTGAATAAACCTTACCAGGAAGGCTAAGTAGTGTAATCCCACGATAGTTGGAACACACCCTCCGGTCCCCCTTCTTAAAGAGAGGAACCACCACCCCGGTCTGCCAATCCAGAGGTACCGCCCCCGATGTCCACGCGATGCTGCAGAGTCTTGTCAACCAAGACAGCCCCACAGCATCCAGAGCCTTAAGGAACTCCGGGCGGATCTCATCCACCCCCGGGGCCTTGCCACCGAGGAGCTTTTTAACTACCTCAGCAACCTCAGCCCCAGAAATAGGAGAGTCCACCACAGATTCCCCGGGCATTGCTTCCTGGTGGGGCGGTATAGCTCGGTTGGTAGAGTGGCCGTGCCAGCAACTTGGGGGTTGCAGGTTCGATTCCCACTTCCGCCACCCTAGTCACTGCCGTTGTGTCCTTGGGCAAGACACTTTACCCACCTGCTCCCAGTGCCACCCACACTGGTTTAAATGTAACTTAGATATTGGGTTTCACTATGTAAAGCGCTTTGAGTCACTAGAGAAAAGCGCTATATAAATATAGATCACTTCACTTCCTTATAAGAAGACGTGTTGGTGGTATTATATATATATTTTTTTATATTCTATTTTTGTTACTTTGAATTTGCAACCTCCTGGCGCTGTTTTGTACTGTTTTTATAATGTTTTGTAATGTTTTAGACTGTTGTGGAACTATTTTGATTATTGTTTCTCTTCTGCTTGTTAATGTTGAAATTTATAAATACACATTTATATATATATATATATATAAAAAACAACCAAGGTGTTTACTTTAGTTTAGTCTGCTTTATTATTTCTTCTGTGTTTGATTGATTTATTGAAACTTTTAATAGTAGATTGCACAGTTAAGTACATATTCTGTACAATTGACCACTAAATGGTAACACCCGAATAAGTTTTTCAACTTGTTTAAATCACGTAAATCAATTAATTGTACAAAATTTAAGTAAAATGCCTGCTTCAAATGTAAATTTAAGCTTGAAATTTGTTTTTTCAACACAATTGGAAGCAAATGTGATTTTAAAATGATCAGTGATCAGAAAGGGGGGAAAAATAAATTAAAGACCAACGTTTTTCTCATATCCCCATACCGGAAGTAGAAGTTGCCATTTAAAGACAAGACCGCGAACTGTTCCATAGGAAAAATGAATGTTGCAGCTTGCGTTTACATACAAAAGTATATTTATATACACATATATGTAACCTATTTTTATGGACTTGCCTCTTTATGATGTTAAGTTCCCGTTATAAGCTGTTATACAGTATGTGACGTCAGCTCTTATTTTGAAGGCGCTAAGAGCGGAAGTGGTGACAAGTTGTGGCGGAAATAGCGACTTTTTATGAAATGTAATTTATGAAATACATACAGGTGCTGTTCATATTATTAGAATATCATGAAAAAGTTGATTTATTTCCGTAATTATATTCAAAACGTGAAACTTACATATTATATCAATTCATTACACACATAGTGATATATTTGAAATGTTAATTTCTTTAAATTTTGATGATTAGTACTGACAATTACTGAAAATCCCAAATCCAGTATCTCAGAAAATTAAAATATTAGTTACGACTAGTACCAAAAAATATTTTTTAGAAATGTGGGCCAACTGAAAAGTATGAACATGGAAAGTTTCAGCATGTACGGCAATCAATACTTAGTTGCAGCTCCTTTTGCCTGAATTGCTGCAGCAATACGGCGTGGCATAGAGTCCACGAGTCTGTTGCACTCCTCAGGTGTTATGAGAGCCCAGCTTGCTTTAATAGTAGCCTTCAGCTCTTCAGCATTGTTGGGACCGGCATCTCGCATCTTCCACTTCACAATACCCCATAGCTTTTCTATGGGGTTAAGGTCAGGTGAGTTTGCAGGCCAATCAAGAACAGGGATGCCATGGTCCTTAAACCAGGTACTGGTAGATTTGGCACTGTGTGCAGGTGTGAAGTCATGTTGGAAAATGAAATCTTCACCTCCATAAAATTGGTCAGCGGCAGGCAGCATAAAGTGTTCTAAAACTTCCTGGTAGACTGCTGCATTGACCCTAGACCCAGGCGAGACGCTTTTGACGTTGTCTCTTATTCAAGAGTGGCTTTACACAAGGAATGCGACAGCTGAAGCCCATATCTTGCATACGTCGGTGCGTGGTGGTTCTTGAAGCACTGACTCCAGCTGCAGTCCACTCTTTGTGGCTCTCCCCCACATTTTTGAATCGGTTTTGTTTGACAATCCTCTCCAGGGCGCGGTTATCCCTCTTGCTTGTACATTTTTTTCTACCACATTTTTGTCTTCCCTTCGCCTCTCTGTTAATGTGCTTGGACACAGAGCTCTGGGAACATCAAACCTTTTTGGCAATGACCTTTTGTGTCTTGCCCTCCTTCTTTAAAGTATCAATGGTCTTCTTTTGGACAGTTGTCAAGTCAGCAGTCTTCCCCATGATTGTGTGTCATACAGAATCAAAATGAGAGACCATTTAAAGTTGAGTTAGTTAGCTAATTAGAGTGTGGCACCAGGTGTCTTCAATATCTGACCTTTTCACCATATTCTAATTTTCTGAGATGTTGAATTTAGGGTTTTCATTGGTTGTCAGCTATAATCATCTCCTTTTTGGGAAAAAAACACTTGAAATGTATCAGTCTGTTTGGAATGAATGTAAACATTCTACAAGTTTGACTTTCTAAATGGAATTAATGAAATAAATAAACTTTTTCATGATATACTAATAATATGACCAGCACCTGTACATTGCTCTCAACACTGAAAAAAAGAATGCTTGTCTTTGCAATATTTTTTGTATTGCAAAATGAAATTCCAAATAAATTAATAGTTGTTGTTTTTTCAATTGCCACTGACATCATCATATTCGAAAAGGGAATCTGTGGATAAAAAATACCAATATTCAAAATAAAAAGAATACTAATATTTATAATAATAATTATAACAGTAATAACATAATACAAAATGTTCTACGTAAATGTCGATTTATGAAAGTAAAACCTACACTTTCTACTTGGCTTAATGGTTTAACATGATCAATTAAATCTTGGGAAATGATTAAATGTACATAAGCCCTTAAATTGATATCTTTATTGGAGGAATGTCAATTAATTTAGACTACCCTTCTTTTGTCATTTTGAATATCTTTTTCTATATTTTATTATCTATTGTTATTTTTACATTCCATTTGTATTTGCTTTCATTTTCTTTCCGTTCAATATGTTGTGAAAGACAGTATTTGCTCAACCTGATGGATGTTTGATGATGATGAAATATGTTGAAAGTGCCTGGATTTTTTTTTTTGTGTACATTAAGAATATATGTTTGTATGTGTACATTGTTCAATAAAAATAAAAAATAAACCTGTAGGTGATCACAAACATGTGATTCATAGTTTGCACGTTGGGAGGCAGCAGAGAGTCGAGGAGAAACGAGCACCAGAAGAAAAGGTCAAACATGTTGGGGTGAGGCTTCTTCTGCACCATTCCAGTTCAACTCCATCCATTCATTTCCTACCGCTTGTCCCTTTTGGGGACAGACACAGGGGGTGCTGGAGCCTATCTCAGCTGGATTCCACGCATTGATGAAGAGAAGTAGTGTTATATGCCAGTCGAGTGCACACTTTTCCCATGATGCATCAGCAAGTGCACTTTTTAAAATGCGCCACCATCAGTGTGCATAATTTCTCGCATGAATTGGATTCTGCCATTGAGTAAGTTCCAATGTGTGTGTTCTAGCAAGTCTTACTTAATGGGGACATCGCTCTGTTTACACAGTCAGGGGACTTCTGACGGTATGGGGACCAAAAAAAAAAAAACAGGTCCCCGAAAGGAAAACCTTTTTTAAATTATAATCAGGCTTGATTACTGCAACACTCTTCTCGTCAGGGTCCCCATAAAGAGCGTCAAAAAGCTCCAGTGCATCCAAAACAGCGCGGCCAGGATCCTGACCGGAGTGCGTGAGCGTGATCATATCACACCCATCCTCAAATCACTCCGCTGGCTCCCTATTGCATCCCCGACCCAATTCAAGATGAACCTGCTGACTCATCAATGCATCTACGGCGACGCCCCCTCCTACCTCAAGGACCTAGTTTCCCCTCAACCTCCTACCCGCAACCTCCGCTCCTCGAACACTGACTTCCTCGAACCCATCAGGACAAACTTACAATCAATGGGTCGCCGGGCTTTCTGCTTGACTGCACCCGGACTCTGGAACGCTCTCCCCGACCGTCTTAGAGGACCACGGTCCGTCGACAGTTTTGAGAAGGGACTAAAAACCCACCTTTTTAGCACAGCTTTTATCAAATTTATCTGCCTTCTTGTTTTTAAATACACTACTTGCCTATCTGTTTTATCCAGTGCTTTCATGCTTTTATTTCTATCTTTATCTATGTTTCTGTTTTATCTAAAGCTTATCTAGTGTATGTCATGTTTTCATCTCTATTTTATTTTTTTTAAATTATACATTCAAACTTTCTATTTTTTTTATATTTTCCCTAGAGTGGGTTGGGGGGTTGCCCACATATGCGGTCCTCTCCAAGGTTTCTCACAGTCATTCCTATCGTCGTCCCACTGGAGTGAGTTTTTCCTTGGATGCCATTGTGGCTTGTGCAGCCCTTTGAGACACTTGTGATGTAGGGCTATGTACATAAACATTGATTGATTGATTGACTTTGTAGCACTTTGAGATTTTAACAAATGTAAAGTGCGTTACAAATGTAATTCATCATTTATTACTATCATTATTAGATCCTTTCTGAAGATGCATAAGTGATTTTTTAGCTTTGGCCCGTAAACCATGTTTACTGGTTAGTTTGAGCGTGAGACATTTTCACAGCAGCCCCTTCACCGGTACTGCACTTGCTGCTCTGCTCACACTTCTTCCGTGTATCGTTAATCACTTCCACCTGTCCTATAAGAGGACAGCTGTGGTGCTGTATTCCAAGGACCATGTCATATTTAATTTGAACTTTTTTTTTTTTTTAAATGGTCCTCAGAAGTCCAGTACAAATGTGTGTGAATTATGCAAAATGATTTAAATTTGGTCCCCATGAACCATATTAACTCTTTTTCCCCCAGGATCCACAGTAAGAATGATCAGCACATTACTTCATCAATCCAGAGATTTAAAGACGTGTATGAGCTAACTGGGCAGTGGCCATCTCACCAAATTTTTTTTA
>NC_084618.1:12980828-13048328 GCF_033978795.1 Nerophis ophidion | reverse complement strand
TTTTGGGGGTTCAAATCCTTTTTCCGCCCGTCAAATATTGACCGAGAGGAGGAAATGTGGAGCGGTTCATTATGTGCGGAATGCCGCGCATACATGCCCGTGTAAATCAGCCTGGCCCGGGCTGTTGGCCCGGGCCCACGGCGGAATACATTAGAAGAGCGTGAAAAGTTGATTGAAAACAGGAAAAACAGGGCACAAAAACACACATGCACACCCTCTTTTTTTTTTAATGCTCTCCCTTTACGGCCATGGCTGCTCCTTCCTGTCCAGAGGACTGTCAGCGGCGTTTCACATAATGTCCTTTCTCTCCGTGATGGGTGGGGAGAAGCAGGCTCAACTCCAAGCCTGAAGTTCAATATCAACCCCCCCCCCCACCCCCCACCCCCCACACCCTCCGTTAGTCCCCCGCCCCAACAAAAACTCCACAATGAAAGCAGGAAGGGCAGGCAGAGGCCGAATGAGCCACCCATGGCTGCATTCAGCGCGGAGAAGACTTGTTGTTTCACTCTGGGATTTTTAAAGAGAAACTTTGTTCAGACGTGCGGACCATGCACAAGTTTGTGTCCGGACTCTTGGAGCAAGGCTGTGCCCGTCAATACCCGGGGTGGTACGGTGCACTGGTTCCAATATTTCAATTAAAAACTGTACAATACCCAGTAGGCACGATACATTGAAACAAAGTCCTTTATACATACATGTCCTTTGAAAGTGACGTTGAAACAACGTTGCAAAACAGTTGTATATGTAAATTGAGACAACGTTGGTGTTCAACGTTGATCAACATTGATTAAACGTCGTCAAAAAGCATGTTGTTTCAATGTTGTATTTGTGAAATAAATTGGGAAATTACAAATATTCAATGGCCAAATTAATGTCAGAACCCAACGTTGATTCAACGTTGTATTTGTGTTGTAGAATATTGGCTGGGAAATGACAAAAATTCAACGGTCAAATTAATGTCAGAACTCAACATTGATTAAACGTCGTCAAAAAGCATGTTTCAACGTTGTATTTGTGTTGTGGAATATTGGTTGGGAAATGACTAAATTTCAATGGTCAAGTCAACATCACAACTTGACATTGAATAAACGTCAAAATGCATGTTGTTTCAACGTTGTCTTTGGGTTGTAAATTGGGAAAATACAAAAATTCAATGGCCAAATTAATGTCAGGACCGAACATTGATTAAAGGTCATGAAAAAGCATGTTGTTTAAAACATTGTATTTGTGTTGTGGAATACTGGTTGGGAAATGACCAAATTTCAATGGTCTAATCCTCGTCAGAACCCAACATTGATTAAAGGTTGTCAAAAAGCATGTCGTTTCAATGTTATGTTTGAGTTGGAGAATATTTGTTGGGAAATGACCAAAATTTGATGGTCAAATGAATGTTAGAACTTAACATTGAATAAATATCGTCAAAAAGCATGTTTTTTCAACGTTGTATTTGTGTTGTAGAATATTGGTTGTGTAAATGACCAAATTTCAATGCTCAAATCAACATCACCACTTGACATTGAATAAATGTCAAAAAGCATGTTGTTTCAATGTTGTATTTGTGTTGTTGAATATTGGTTGGAAAATGACCACATTTCAACGGTCAAATAAATGTCAGAACCCAACATTGACTTAATGTTGTCAAAAAGCATATTGTTTCAATGTTATGTTTGAGTTGTAGAATATTGGTTGGGAAATTATCACATTTCAACGGTCAAGTGAATCTCAGACAACAACATTGATTAAACGTCATCAAAAAGCATATTGTGTCAATGTTGTATTCGTGTGGTAAATTCGGAAATTACAAAAATTAAATGGCCAAATTAGTGTCAGGACCGAACATGTATTAAACGTCATGAAAAAGTATGTTGTTTCAACGTTGTATTTTTGTTGTGGAATATTGGTTGGGAAATGACCAAATTTCAATAGTCAAGTCAACATCACAACTTGACATTGAATAAACGTCAAAATGCATGTTGTTTCAACGTTGTATTTGTGTTGTAGAATATTGGTTGGGAAATGACCACATTTCAACTGTCAAATGAATCTCGGAAAAAAACATTGATTAAACGTGGTCAAAAAGCATGTTGTTTCAATGTTGTATTTGTGTGGTAAATTGGGAAATTACAAAAATTCAATGGCCAAATTAATGTCGGGACCGAACATGTATTAAACGTCATCAAAAAGCATGTTGTTTCAACGTTGTATTTGTGTTGTGGAATATTGGTTGGGAAATGACCAAATTTCAATAGTCAAGTCAACATCACAGCTTGACATTGAATAAACGTCAAAATGCATGTTGTTTCAACGTTATGTTTGAGTTGGAGAATATTTGTTGGGAAATTACCCAAAATTCGATGGTCAAATGAATGTCAGAACTTAACATTGAATAAATATCGTCAAAAAGCATGTTGTTTCAACGTTGTATTTGTGTTGTAGAATATTGGTTGGAAAATGACCACATTTCAACGGTGAAATAAATGTCAGAACCCAACATTGACTTAATGTCGTCAAAAAGCATGTTGTTTCAATGTTATGTTTGAGTTGTAGATTATTGGTTGGGAAATTATCACATTTCAACGAATCTCAGACAACAACATTGATTAAACGTCATCAAAAAGCATATTGTTTCAATGTTGTATTTGTGTGGTAAATTGGGAAATTACAAAAATTCAATGGCCAAATTAATGTCAGGACCGAACATGTATTAAACGTCATTAAAAAGCATGTTGTTTCAACGTTGTATTTTGTTGTGGAATATTGGTTGGGAAATGACCAAATTTCAATGGTCAAGTCAACATCACAACTTGACATTGAATAAACGTCAAAATGCATGTTGTTTCAATGTTGTATTTGTGTTGTAAAATATTGGTTGGGAAATGACCACATTTCAACTGTCAAATGAATCTCGGAAAACAACATTGATTAAACGTCGTCAAAAAGCATGTTGTTTCAATGTTGTATTTGTGAAATAAATTGGGAAATTACAAATATTCAATGGCCAAATTAATGTCAGAACCCAACATTGTTTAAAAGCATGTTGATTCAACGTTGTATTTGTGTTGTGGAATATTGGTAGGGAAATTACAAAAATTCAATGGTCAAATTAATGTCAGGACCCAACATTGATTAAACTTCGTCAAAAAGCATGTTGTTTTAACGTTGTATTTCTGTTGTGGAACATTGGTTGGGAAAATGACCAAATTTCAATGGTCAAGTCAACATAACAACTTGACATTGAATAAACGTCAAAATGTATGTTGTTTCAACGTTGTATTTGTGTTGTAGAATATTGGTTGGGAAATGACCACGTTTCAACTGTCAAATGAATCTCGGAAAACAACATTGATTAAACTTCGTCAAAAAGCATGTTGTTTCAATGTTGTATTTGTGTTGTGGAATATTGGTTGTGTAAATGACCAAATTTCAATGGTCAAATCAACATCACCACCTGACATTGAATAAATGTCAAAAAGCATGTTGTTTCAACGTCGTATTTGCGTTGTAGAATATTGGTCGGGAAAATGACCAAATTTCAATGGTTAAATCAACGTCAGAGCCCAACTTTGATTAAACGTCATCAAAAAGCATGTTGTTTCAATGTTGTATTTGTGTTGTGGAATATTGGTAGGGAAATGACAAAAATTCAATGGTCAAATTAGTGTCAGGACCCAACATTGATTAAACGTCGTCAAAAAGCATGTTGTTTCAACGTTGTATTTCTGTTGTGGAATATTGGTTGGGAAAATGACCAAAATTCAATGGTCAAATCAACATCAACCCCCAACATTGAATAAAAGTCAAAAAGCCTGTGGTTTCAACGTTGTATTTGGGTTGTACAAACGTAGATTATTGGTTGGAAAATGACCAAATTTGGACAGTCAAATTAATGTCAGAACCCAACATTGATTAAATGTCATCAAAAAGCATGTTTTTTCAATGTTATGTTTGAGTTGCAGAATATTGGTTGGGAAATTACCACATTTTATTGGTCAGATCAATCTCAGAAAACAACATTGATTAAACAGTCAAAAAGAATGTTGTTTCAATGTTGTATTTGTGTTGTGGAATAATGACCAAATTTCAATGGTCGAATCAACCTGACATTGAATAAACGTCAAAAAGCATGTTGTTTCAACATTTTATTTGTGTTACAGAATAGTGGTTGCGGAAAATGACCATATTTCAATGGTCAAATTACAACCTAATATTGAATAAACATTTTGAAGAAGCATGTTGTTTCAACGTCGTATTTGCGTTGTAGAATATTGGTCGGGAAAATGACCAAATTTCAATGGTTAAATCAACGTCAGAGCCCGACATTGATTAAAAGTCATTAAAAAAGCATGTTGTTTCAACATTTTATTTGTGTTGTAGAATATTTGCTGGGAAATGACCAAAAATCATTACATTTTAACAAAAGTGTAGATAGAACATGTTATAACGGAAATTAAGCAGATATTAAATATAAAATATAAAGTATGAAATAATAATCCATCACAATGTGTAGAAAATAATATGTGTATAAATGACACGACATAGACAGTTTGTCTATGTTTTATTTTTTTCCTCTGCATTTGTCTTTGGTATCTCCTGTCTTTAGTTCCTGTCTAGTGCTCTTATTTTGTCAGCTTCCTGTCTTGTTCCCTGAATGCTGTGTTCCTCCTCAGCTGCAGCTGATTGGCACCTGGCCACACCTGTTGCCAATCAGCCTGCTCCTATTTGTACCTGCTTTGTCTTGTGTCAGTTGCTGGATCATTGTGTTGTCATTCGGACTTGTATTGTCTTGTCGATGTCACGTCTAGTCGCTCTTGTGATCCGTTATCGCTCCTGTCGTGTCGCACCTTGTCTTTGCAGCGTCGCGGTAAGCTATATTCAGCTGATGTTTGTAGCTTACTGTTTTTTGTTCCCTGCTTCCGTTTTATTTTTCATTATACAAGTACGACTTCTGTTTGCCTGTTCACTACCCGCTAGCTTCCACGCTAAGCTCCTGTTCGTTATTTTCTAGCTCCCAGGCTAGCTCCTTTTGTTTGATTAACCGCCTCGTGCGCGCTTTGTGTTTGTACCCTTTTGGTTTTGTTTTTGTCTTAGTAAATGAATTAAATCCTGTTTTCACATTCCATGCCCGCCTCCATCTCTGCATCTTGGGGTTCGTCACCAAACAACCTTGACACTTTGTTTGTTTACTTACTACTAAAAGACAAGTTGTCTAGTATGTTCACTATTTTATTTAAGGACTTAAATTGTTCTTAGATTGCAATAATAAACATGTGTAAGTTTATTATAAGTTGCATGTTAAAATAAATCCAGTAATGACATTTTCCTTGTGGTCATATAAGTACTAATACACTAGCAAATAAATGAACAGTTACTCAATAGTTACTCAGTACTTAAGTATTTTTTTCACTGAACTTTCTTAAACTGTTCAAGAAATTATTTGGATGGAATACTTTGTATTTTTACTTAGAGTCCAAGTACTCATGTGTCAAACCCAAATCTGGCCCTCCATGTCATTCAATGTGGCCCACCACCTTATTAAATCATTTGACATTGTCTTCCTGCCACATCATTTAAAGTGACCCACCACATTATGTAAGTAGCCTGCCACATCATTCAATGTGGTCTTCCGCAATATTTACCGTTGCCCATCACACTATTTAGTGTGGCCTGCCAAATCATTCAAAATGGCCCACCACATTGTTTAGTTTGGCCTGCCACGTCATTTAATGTGGTCTGTAACATTATTTAGTGTGTCCTGCCACATCATTCAAATTGGCCTGCTAAGTCATTCAATGCGGTCCTCCACTTTATTTACCCTGGCCTGCCACTTCATTCAATGTGGACCGCCCCACTATTTAATTTGGCCTGCCACTCCATTCAAAATTATTTACGATGCCCTGCCATATCATTCGAAGTGACCTGTCACATTATCAAATGTGGCCTGCCACAATGATTGTTACCTGACACATCATTTAGAGTGGTCTGTCACATTATTAAGGTGGCGTGCTACGTCACTCAATTATTTCATGTGACCTGCCACTACATTTAATTTGGTCTTCCACATCATTTAAAGTGGTCTTCCACATTATTTACCCCAGCCTGCCACTTCATTCAATGTATACCACCATACTATTTAAATTGGCCTGCCACTTCATTCAAAATGGTCCACTACATTATATGTCACATTATCAAACGTGGTCTGCCAAATGGATTGTTACCTGCAACATCATTTAGTGTGGTCTGTCACATCATTTATTGTGGCCTGCTACGTCACTCAATTATTTCATGTGACCTGCCCCATCATTTAACGTGGTCTTCCACATTATTTACCCCCGATCTGCAACTTCCTTCAATGTCGACCACCACTTTATTTAAGGTGGCCTGCCACATTGATTGTTACCTGCCACATCATTCAGCGTGGTCCGTCACATTATCAAACGTAGCCCGCCACCTTATTTTTGTGGCCTGTCTCGTCATTCAATGTGGACCGCCACATTATTTAATGTGGCCTGCCACTTCATTCAAAATGGTCCGCTACATTATATGTCACATTACCAAACGTGGTCTGCCACATGGATTGTTACCTGCAACATCATTTAGTGTGGTCTGTCACATTATTAAAAGTGGCCTGCCACATTGATTGTTACCTGACACATCATTTAGAGTGGTCTGTCACATTATTAAAGTGGCCTGCTACGTCACTCAATTATTTCATGTGACCTGCCACATCATTTAACGTGGTCTTCCACATTATTTACCCCCGATCTGCAACTTCCTTCAACGTCGACCACCACTTTATTTAAGGTGGCCTGCCACATTGATTGTTACCTGCCACGTCATTCAGCGTGGTCCGTCACATTATCAAACGTAGCCCGCCACCTTATTTTTGTGGCCTGTCTCGTCATTCAATGTGGAACGCCACACTATTTAATGTGGCCTGCCACTCCATTCAAAATGGTCCGCTACATTATATGTCACATTACCAAACGTGGTCTGCCACATGGATTGTTACCTGCAACATCATTTAGTGTGGTCTGTCACATTATTAAAATTGGCCTGCCACAATGATTGTTACCTGACACATCATTTAGAGTGGTCTGTCACATTATTAAAGTGGCCTGCTACGTCACTCAATTATTTCATGTGACCTGCCACATCATTTAATTTGGTCTTCCACCTCATTTAACGTGGTCTTCCAAATTATTTACCCCAGCCTGCCACTTCATTCAATGTAGACCACCATACTATTTAAATTGGCCTGCCACTTCATTCAAAATGGTCCACTACATTATATGTCACATTATCAAACGTGGTCTGCCAAATGGATTGTTACCTGCAACATCATTTAGTGTGGTCTGTCACATCATTTATTGTGGCCTGCCACATTGATTGTTACCTGACACATCATTTAGTGTGGTCTGTCACATTATTAAAGTGGCCTGCTACGTCACTCAATTATTTCATGTGACCTGCCACGTCATTTAAAGTGGTCTTCCACATTATTCACCCCCGGTCTGCCAATTCCTTCAATGTCGACCACCACTTTATTTAAGGTGGCCTGCCACATTGATTGTTACCTGCCACGTCATTCAGCGTGGTCCGTCACATTATCAAACGTAGCCTGCCACTTTATTTTTGTGGCCTGTCTCGTCATTCAATGGGGACCGCCACACTATCTAAAGTGGCCTGCCACTTCATTCAAAATGGTCCGCTACATTATATGTCACATTACCAAACGTGGTCTGCCACATGGATTGTTACCTGCAACATCATTTAGTGTGGTCTGTCACATTATTAAAAATGGCCTGCCACATTGATTGTTACCTGACACATCATTTAGAGTGGTCTGTCACAATATTAAAGTGACCTGGTACGTCACTCAATTATTTTACGTGACCTGCCACATCATTTAATTTGGTCTTCCACATCATTTAATGTGGTCTTCCACATTATTTACCCCAGCCTCCCAGTTCATTCAATGTAGACCACCATACTATTTAAAGTGGCCTGCCACTTCATTCAAAATGGTCCGCTACATTATATTTCACATTATTAAAAGTGGCCTGACACATTGATTGTTACCTGACACATCATTTAGTGTGGTCTGTCACATTATTAAAGTGGCCTGCTACGTCACTCAATTATTTCATGTGACCTGCCACATCATTAAGTGGTCTTCCACCTCATTTAATGTGGTCTTCCACATTATTTACCCTCGGTCTGCCACTTCCTTCAATGTCGACCACAACTTCATTTAAAGTGGCCTGCCACATTGATTGCTACCTGCCACGTCATTCAGCGTGGTCCGTCACATTATCAAACGTGGCCCGCCACTTTATTTTTGTGGCCTGTCTCGTCATTCAATTGTTCCATGTGGCCTGCCGCATCATTCACGGTGGCCTGCCACTTTACTTTGTGTGGCCCGGGTCATCATTCAATATCGACTGGCCCGTTATTTCATGTGGCATTCTTCAACATGATCTTCCACGTCATTTAACGTGGTCTGCCACATCATTATAGCGGCCCATAGTGCAACAAAAACGAGCGTCACACCCCTGCTCTAACGTACTTAAGTGCTCTTTTTTTGAACGCCAACATTTGGCTGCACTCTCCTTTCAGTGCACTTCCCTGCAGTGTACTTACTTCCAGACTTTATTGGGGAGTTGCAACCGCTCCTGGACTACTCACCTCAGTACACTAAGTCATTTTAGATGGTCTGCCACATCATTTAATGCGGCCCATAGTGCAACAAACACGAGCGTCACACCCCTGTTCTAACGTACTTAAGTGCTCTTTTTTTTAACGCCAAAGTTTGGCTGCACTCTCCTTTCAGTGCACTTCCCTGCAGTGTACTTACTTCCAGACTTTATTGGTGAGTTGCAACCGCTCCTGGACTACTCACCTCAGTACACTTCCGAGTGCACTCATCCGGCGCCTTCTACAAAAATGGCCTTTTTTCTTGACTTTTCTCCGGCGTCATTTGGAGTCTCAGTGCACTCGCCGGTGTGCGAGTGCACTGAGACGCAGCACAAGAAGCCCTCTGGCTGGGATCCGGCGCAGATGTTTAAGGGCGAGCTTGCACAATCAATTTCCCTTATATCCCCTCGACATTTAGACCTTGGAACCCCCCCCCCCCCCTTGTTGTACATGTGCATGCCTCAGAGAAACCATGGCGAGTCCGGGGTGTGTTTTTTTGGTTTTTTGCTCGCTCCCATCGCACAAATATGTGCGAGGTCCTCCCTCCGGCGGGAAAAAAAAAGATGGACCGAAGACGGGGGGGGAAACAGCTTGTGGCCTTTTCCCCGCTTTCGGTCGGAAGGGGTGTGTTCCTCTGTAGAGAGTGTGTGAAAAGGCCTTGTTGTTGTTGTCGCCGCAAAGAAGTGTTTTTGCTGATTAGTATGCGGAAAGGAAGCTCATTTGCATAATTAGGCGCTTACAGAGGAAAAAGCCACAAAGTTGGTTAGTTTCACAACTATTGAGTTTAATGGTGTGCCTTTTTTTTTTTTTTCCTTTTCTCAATACAAAGTTATTCCAAGTTAAAATGTCATCATTCCCACATAGACCTTTCCAGAAACCAAACGATTAAAAAGTGGTTAAAAACACAGAAAAAAGTTTAGTATAGCCTACACTGGCTGCTGATTAATGTGGAACTAAACGGTTAATTTGTCACACAAAACAACAAAAAAATCCCCCCAAAAAAGGCACAGGAGGCTCCAGTTAACACAGACGACATCTCCAGTATTGCAGGGCACCGTCATTTGTATATAATACAGATCAAAACCAAGGGAAATTGGCACAGTGTGTACTTGTAAGTCCTAAATAAAAACAGATTCGACTTATATTCAATTGAATAGACTGCAAAGACAAGATATTTAACGTTCCAACTGGAAAACATTGTTATTTTTTTTCAAATATTAGCACATTTGGAACAAAAAAAAGTTGGCACCGATGGCAAAAAAGACAGAGAAAGTCGAGGAACGCTTGTCAAAATGGGCTAATTGGGAACAGCATTTAAGTCCCATCTTAAGACTCATTTGTATACTCTAGCCTTTAAATCAGGGGTCACCAACCTTTTTGAAACCAAGAGCTACTTCTTGGGCACTGGTTAATGCGAAGGGCTACCAGTTTGATACACACTTAAATAAATTGCCAGAAATAGCCAATTTGCTCAATTTACCTTTTATAAATAAATCTATATATATATATATAAAAAAATGGGTATTTCTGTCTGTCATTCCGTCGTACATTTTTTTTGCTTTTACGGAAGGTTTTTTGTAGAAAATAAATGATGAAAAAAAAACACTTAATTGAATGGTTTAAAAGAGGAGAAAACACGAAAAAAACGAAAATTACATTTTGAAACATAGTTTATCTTCAATTTCGACTCTTTGAAATTCAAAATTCAACCGAAAAAAATGAAGAGAAAAACTAGCTAATTCGAATCTTTTTGAAAAAATTAAAAAAAGAATTTATGAAAGATCATTAGTAATTTTTCCTGATTAAGATTAATTTTAGAATTTTGATGACATGTTTTAAATAGGTTAAAATCCAATATGCACTTTGTTATAATATATAACAAATTGGACCAAGCTATATTTCTAGACAAATCATTATTTCTTCTAGATTTTCCAGAACAACATTTTTAAAAGAAATTCAAAAGACTTTGAATTTAATCAAAATGTTCAAAAAGTCTGGAGAAATCACTGCTTGAAGAGATGATTTTAAGTACCGTTGATCCCTCAGGCGGTACTGCATCAAAAAGCGACATCAGTGTGTAAAGGATATCACCTCAGGAACACTTTAAAGAACCGCTGTCAGTAACTACAGTCGGTCGCTATATCTGTAAGTGCAAGTTAAAACTTTATTATGCAAAGCGAAAACCATTTGGTTTTACCCTTTAATATCGTTTTTAATCATTTTTATTTTTTATATTTATGTTGGTTTTATTTTTTATTCCGTCATTGGTGGAGCTTAGAAAATTTAAATTTCATTTTTAATATTGTTGTGCAGCACTTTAGAAACATTTATGTTGTTTAAATGTGCAATACAAATAAACTGGATTGGATTGATTGGATTTATCAACAACACCCAGAAGCGCCGCCGGCTATGCTCATCCAATGCAGAAGTGGAAAAGTGTTCCGTGGTCTGACCAGTCCACATTTGTAGTTGTTTTTGGAAACTGTGGACGTCAAAAGAAGAGAAGAACCATCCGGATTGTTCTAGGCGCAAAGTTGGAAAGCCAGCATCTGTGATGGTACGGGGGCGTGTATTAGTGCCCAAAGCATGGGTATTAGTTTCACCCGCCCCTTGCTTTCGACGCACACCTGTTTTTGCTAATTAGTCTCCTTATGTAAGCCTGCCTTTTCCGTTTACTCGTCCTGGCATCCTAGTTTGTTTACACGCAACAAGTGACGACTGCTGTTCTATGTTTCTACTCGCCCGACCGCATTCCTGGAAACGTTAGAGTAGGATGCGAGCTAGAGATAAACAAGGCGTAGCGCGAAAGCTAACGAGTAGAAACATAGAATAGCAGTCGTCACTTGTTGCGTGTAAACAAATTAGGATGCCAGGATGAGTAAACGGAAAAGGCAGGCTTAAATAAGGAGAGTAATTAGCAAAAACAGGTGTGCGTCGAAAGCAAGGGGCCGGTGAAACTAATAAGCAACCATGGTATCAGAACATACAGGAACTAAGGAAGTCAAACAACAGAATGTGATACAAAAACGGAACAAAACTAGAATATGTTATGATCCGGGCAGCGGATCATAACATAAATGGTACATACAGGTTTTGGAGCAATGTGTCGCTGCCATTAAATTCTAAGTTGATGATTATTTGACTTCCCGGTAAGGTTTATTCAGGTGTACTGGAGAGGAGGCTACGCCGGATAGTCGAACCTCAGATTCAGGAGGAACAGTGTGGTTTTCGTCCTGGACCAGCTCCATACTCTCGGCAGAGTCCTTGAGGGTGCATGGGAGTTTCCCCAACCAGTCTACTTAGAGAAGGCATTCGACCGTGTCCCTCGGGAAGTCCTGTGGGGAGTGCTCAGAGAGTATGGGGTATCGGACTGTCTTATTGTGGTGGTCCGCTCCCTGTATGATCAGTGCCAGAGCTTGGTCCGCATTGCCGGCAGTAAGTCGGACTCGTTTCCAGTGAGGGTTGGTCTCCGCCAAGGCTGTCCTTTGTCACCGATTCTGTTCATAACTTTTATGGACAGAATTTCTAGGCGCAGTCAAGGCGTTGAGGGGTTCTGGTTTAGGTCTCTGCTTTTTGAAGATGATGTGGTCCTGATGGCTTCATCTGACTGGGATCTTCAGCTCTCACTGGATCGGTTCAGATCGGAATGAGAATCCGAGTCCATGGTTCTCGCCCGGAAAAGGGTGGAATGCCATCTCTAGGTTGGGGAGGAGACCCTGCCCCAAGTGGAGGAGTTCAAGTACCTCGGAGTCTTGTTCACGAGTGAGGGAAGAGTGGATTGCGAGATCGACATGCGGATCGGTGCGGCGTCTTCAGTAATGCGGACGTTGTACCGATCCGTTGTGGTGAAGAAGGAGCTGAGCCGGAAGGCAAAGCTCTCAATTTACCGGTTGATCTACGTTCCCGTCCTCACCTATGGTCATGAGCTTTGGGTTCTGACTGAAAGGATAAGATCACGGGTACAAGCGGCCCAAATGAGGGTCTCTCCCTTAGAAATTGGGTGAGAAGCTCTGCCATCCGGGAAGAACTCAAAGTAAAGCCGCTGTTCCTACAAATCGAGAGGAGCCAGATGAGGTGGTTCGGGCATCTGGTCAGGATGCCACCCGAACGCCTCCCGAGGGAGGTGTTTAGGGCACGTCCAACCGGTAAAAGGCCGGGGTGTCAAACTCAAATACAGAGTGGGCCAAAATTTAAAACCGAACAAAGCCGCGGGCCGAGGTTGAACAAATGAACCTTTTAATAGGGACCCAAACAAGTTTTGCATTAAGTATTGAACAGGCAAGGCTTATATAACTTTATAGTGACATGCAAAATCGACTTTCAAATAATAATTAAAAATATCAATGGCATATCAAATAAAATTTAAATAAAAATTGAATGCCTCTTTTCAGCGGTGGGGTTGAGGTGGACGGAGTTTGGTGAATTGTAGCGTCCCGGAAGAGTTAGTGCAGCAAGGCGTTCTGGGTATTTGTTCTGTTGTGTTACGGTGCGGATGTTCTGCCGAAATGTGTCATTCTTGTTTGGTGTGGGTTCACAGTGTGGCGCATATTTGTAAAAGTGTTTAAAGTTATTTATACGGCCACGCTCAGTGTGACCTGTATGGCTGTTGACCAAGTATGCCTTGCATTCACTTGTGTGTGTGTGTATAAGCCGCATGTATTATGTTATGTTTATATAGAGGCAAAGCGGACGTGGAGACAGGTTGTAGAGAACGCCAAAGGCAGTGCCTTTAAGGCCCACCCCAAATATTGGGGGATGAAATTCGGGAGGGGCACAGAACTTCGGGAGTCTCCCGGAAATATCGAGAGGGTTGGCAAGTAAGAGTGTTAGCGGTGAATGCGGTGTTACAGCGGCGGGCCAGAGTTTGACACCCACGGGCCACGGGGAAGACCCAGGACACGTTGGGAAGACTATGTCTCCCGGCTGGCCTGGGAACGCCTCGGGATCCCCCGGGAAGAGCTAGACGAAGTGACTGGGGAGAGGGAAGTCTGGGCTTCCCTGCTTAGGCTGCTGCCCCCGCGACCAGACCTCGGCTAAGCGGAAGAAGATGGATGGATAGATTATTTGCAAAAAAAAACTTATAACTAAATTGGAAACTTATATTCTGTTTTTATTGAGGAATTACACAAAGCTGCCAACTTCATTGGTTTTGGGGTTTGTATGTATGTATACATGTATATATACTGCATATATATTTTATTCAAATCCCGTGGTAAGGCGTCATCTGTGAAAAGGTCATTTAATGTTACTTCCATGTACAAAATAGAATATAAAAATACATGATGAAGTGGTTCCAGGGGGGGGGGGGGGGTACATGATACTGTAGTGTAGCAAGGCCTCGGCAGGTTACAAAACAAACACACTTTTGTATAGCAGTGTTGCACCCTCACACACACACAAAGTAGGCACCTGCGTTATTAATACTGTGTTGGCACTTGCGGTCCTTTGGGGGCAGATAGACAGTACAAGTCTGAAGTCCTCGGCACAATTGAACACACTTTTGCATTTCACCCTGGCGGATGACTTTGGAAAAAGGGAATGGAGAGGGTCTGCTTTTTTTGGCATTTTACTTGACGCTCAACAAAGCCCACGCTGGACGTGAAATAAGGCACTTGTCTTTTTTTTTTTTAGAAACGACATTTAAGGGAAGGGACGATGATTCCGGGGCGCAGATTCGGTTTTCAAAGTCCTTTAGTTGAAACAATGTAGGTCAATCAAAGCAACAGATTCATACGGCCCCCATTTATTGCGGTTGACCTGACACATGAAACGTGACACATTTTAAAATTGAAGTACCAATGAATGCTAGCACACACAAGGTGTGGTGAAATGTGTCCTCTGCATTCGACCCATCCCCCTGGGAGGTGAGGGGAGCAGTGAGCGGCAGAGCTCTGGATAAATCATTTTTCGGGGATTCAACCCCCAACTCCCAACCCTTAAGCGCTGAGTGTTGAATGTCTTAAAATGTGCATCGTGGCAATTCCAGCTTTGCAGTGGTAGATTGGGTCGGTTGGTAGAGCAGCCGTGCCAGCAACTTGAGGGTTGCAGGTTCGATTCCCGCTTCCGCCATCCTGGTCACTGCCGTTGTGTCCTTGGGCAAGGCACTTTACCCACCTGCTCCCAGTGCCACCCACACTGGTTTAAATGTAACTTAGATATTGGGTTTTACTTTGTAAAGCGCTTTGAGTCACTAGAGAAAAGCGCTATATAAAAAAAAGATTAAATTATAAATAAATAAATGATAAATGGGTTGTACTTGTATAGCGCTTTTCTACCTTCAAGGTACTCAAAGCGCTTTGACACTACTTCCACATTCACCCATTCACACACACATTCACACACTGATGGAGGGAGCTGCCATGCAAGGCGCCAACCAGCACCCATCAGGAGCAAGGGTGAAGTGTCTTGCTCAGGACACAACGGACGTGACGAGGTTGGTTCTAGGTGGGATTTGAACCAGTGACCCTCGGGTTGCGCACGGCCACTCTCCCACTGCGCCACGCCGTATACAATTACAGTACTTTATTTATTCCTTCAGGAAAATTAAAAGTAGAGAGTCACTTTCCGTTATGTTCAGCAGACTGCATTGCAAAGTACTGGGGGCCTTATAAAACCCAACCCTACTTTTTTTTTTTTTTCATGAAAAAGGGAGGTTTTTTTGGATGGGTGCACTAATTGTAAGTGTATATTGTGTTTTTTTATGTTGATTTAATAAGTAAAAAAAATAAAAACAAATAATAATAATAATAATAATTAAAAATTCTTCCAATCGAGCCACAGCCCAGTGGTTGGGGACCACTGTTTTAGCAGATAAAGCTGATGAGTGTAATGTCTAATCATGCATCTTTTTAATTGAATATGCCGGGGGTAAGGTAAAAAATAATTAAAAATATATATTTTTTAAGAATTTAGGAATTTCCAGGCTGTTTTGGTGATTTTTTTTGTTTTATTTTGTAGAAGCTTTTTGAAATGCTAGCAATTTTTTTTAAACAGGTTGTGATTTTATTTAAAATTTGCTATCAATGTTTTTAGGTTTTTTTTGCTACGTAAATTTAAATAAGTTTTGTATTTTTGTTCAAGTCCAATGTAGGTAATTAAACGCTAAACTATCACAAATTGTGTGTTATATTATAACTGATAAAGCTAATAATGAGTGTAATATCTAAAAATCTATCTTTATAGCTAATAATATATGTATATATAATATAGCTAAAAAACATCACAAAATTTGATATATATATATATATATATATATATATATATATATACATATATATATATATATATATATATATATATATATACAGTATAATGACAATTTTAAAATAAATAATAAAAACAGTTTTTGTGGTATCAGTGTCAATATTGCAAAATTTTCTCATTTCCTTGCAACTTTTTGGCTCTTTTATTCCACTTTCTATGCTCTTTGTTTTTTTTCCTTCTTGTAATAGTATTTTAAAAATGGGTCTGGGGGGGCCTTTAAAAAAATTTGGACTTTGGACATCCCTGGTCTGCACAAAAAAAAGTATTTTAGACAGCTGGTGTTTAAACCCAAACTGGGTAAATTAAGGCCCGGTTTAACTTTTCAATCATTCCAAAAAAAATGTTGTAATTATTTAAAATCGATTTTTACCCCATGAGTCCATATTTTGCTGTGTTTGTGGAATTTTTACTGTGTTACGCTTGATTATAAAATATGTCAAGAGAGACATTTATATGTTGTCAATTTTCAGTGTTTTATCGTTCATTGTTAATTTTGTCCATTCTTTATTTTCATGCGTCTCATTCAGTAAAAAAATGGAAAATTTCATTCGTTTTTTTTAAGGCGGTCTGTCAAAACCTTTTTAGCTTTCAATCAGACATTATTACAAGATTTTGTTCCTAAAAAAATAAGATATAGCGGCCCCCAGACTCATTTTTTCTTCTCTAAATTTGGCGGTTAAGCTTTTCAATTATTCCACAATTTTTTTGGAGCTATTTAAAATAGATTTTTACCCTTTGAGTTCATATTTTGCTGCGTTTGTGGAATTTTTGTTGCCTTTCGCTTGATTATAAAATATGTCAATTGAGACATTTATATGTTGTCAATTTTCAGTGTTTTATCGTTCATAGTAATGTAAATTTAAATGAAAAATTCCATTCTGTTTTTTTTAAGGCGGTCCGTCATAGCGTTTTTAGCTTTTAATCAGACATTATTGCAAGGTTTTGTTCCTAAAAAAAGAAGATATAGCGGCCCCAGACTCATTTTTTTCTTCTCTAAATTTGGCGGTTAAGCTTTTCCATTATTCCACAATTATTTGGTAGCTATTTAAAATAGATTTTTACCCTTTGAGTTCATATTTTGCTGTGTTTGTGGAATTTTTATTGCGTTACGCTTGATTGTAAAATATGTCAATTGAGACATTTATATGTTGTCAATTTTCAGTGTTTTATCGTTCATAGTTAATTTTGTCCATTCTTTATTTTCATGCGTCTCATTCAGTAAAAAAAATGTAAAATTCCATTCGTTTTTTTAAGGTGGTCTGTCAAAACCTTTTTAGCTTTCAATCAGACATTATTGCGAGGTTTCGTTCCTAGAAAAATCAGATATAGCGGCCCCCAGACTCATTTTTTCTTCTCTAAATTTGGCGGTTAAGCTTTTCAATTATTCCACAATTTTTTTGCAGCTATTTAAAATTGATTTTTACCCTTTGAGTTCATATTTTGCTGCGTTTATGGAATTTTTGTTGCCTTTCGCTTGATTATAAAATATGTCAATTGAGACATTTATATGTTGTCAATTTTCAGTGTTTTATCGTTCATAGTAATGTAAATTTAAATGCAAAATTCCATTCATTTTTTTTTTTTTAAGGCGGTCTGTCAAAACATTTTTAGCTTTCAATCAGACATTATTGCAAGGTTTTGTTCCTAAAAAAAATCAGATATACCGGCCCCCAGACTCATTTTTTTCTTCTCTAAATTTGGCGGTTAAGCTTTTCAATTATTCCACAATTTTTTTGTAGCTATTTAAAATTTATTTTTACCCTTTGAGTTCATATTTTGCTGTGTTTGTGGAATTTTTATTGCTTTACGCTTGATTATAAAATATGTCAATTGAGATATTTATATGTTGTCAATTTTCAGTGTTTTATCGGTCATAGTTAATTTTGTCCATTCCTTATTTTCATGCGTCTCATTCAGTAAAAAAATGTAAAATTTCATTAGTTTTTTTAAGGCGGTCTGTTAAAACCTTTTTAGATTTCAATCAGACATTATTGCAAGGTTTTGTTCCTAAAAAAATCAGATATATCGGCCCCCGGACTAATTTTTTTCTTCTCTAAATTTGGGGGTTAAGCTTTTCATTTATTCCACAATTTTTTTGTAGCTACTTAAAATTGATTTTTACCCTTTGCGTTCATATTTTACTGTATTTGTGGAATTTTTATTGCATTACGCTTGATTATAAAATATGTCAATTGAGACATTTATATGTTGTCAATTTTCAGTGTTTTATCGTTCCTAGTAATGTAAATTTAAATGAAAAATTCCATTCAGTTTTTTTTTTTTCAAGGCGGTCCGTCAAAATCTTTGTAGCTTTCAATCAGACATTATTGCAAGGTTTTGTTCCTAAAAGAAAATAAGATATACCGGCCCCCAGACTCATTTTTTTTCTTCTCTAAATTTGGCGGTTAAGCTTTTCAATTATTCCACAATTTTTTTGTAGCTATTTAAAATTGATTTTTACCCTTTGAGTCCATATTTTGCTGCGTTTGTGGAATTTTTATTGCATTACGCTTGATTATAAAATATGTCAATTGAGACATTTATATGTTGTCAATTTTCAGTGTTTTATCGTTCATAGTTAATTTTGTCCATTCTTTATTTTCATGCATCTCATTCAGTAAAAAAAATGAAAATTCCATTCGTTTTTTTAAGGCGGTCTGTCAAAACCTTTTTAGCTTTCAATCAGACATTATTGCAAGGTTTTGTTCCTAAAAAAAAATCAGATATACCTGCCCCCAGACTCATTTTTTTCTTCTCTAAATTTGGCGGTTAAGCTTTTCAATTTTTCCAAAATTTTTTTGTAGCTATTTAAAATAGATTTTTACCCTTTGAGTTCATATTTTGCTGTGTTTGTGGAATTTTTGTTGCCTTTCGCTTGATTATAAAATATGTCAATTGAGACATTTATATCTTGTCAATTTTCAGTGTTTTATCGGTCATAGTAATGTAAATTTAAATGAAAATTTTCATTCTGTTTTTTTTTAAGGCGGTCTGTCATAGCGTTTTTAGCTTTCAATCAGACATTATTGCAAGGTTTTGTTCCTAAAAAAAAATAAGATATACTAATTTTTTTCTTCTCTAAATTTGGCGGTTAAGCTTTTCAATTATTCCACAATTTTTTTGTAGCTATTTAAAATTGATTTTTACCATTTGAGTTCATATTTTGCTGTGTTTGTGGAATTTTTATTGCGTTACGCTTGATTATAAAATATGTCAATTGAGACGTTTATATCTTGTCAATTTTCAGTGTTTTATCGGTCATAGTAATGTAAATTTAAATGAAAATTTTCATTCTGTTTTTTTTTAAGGCGGTCCGTCATAGCGTTTTTAGCTTTCAATCAGACATTATTGCAAGGTTTTGTTCCTAAAAAAAAATAAAATATACTAATTTTTTTCTTCTCTAAATTTGGCGGTTAAGCTTTTCAATTATTCCACAATTTTTTTGTAGCTATTTAAAATTGATTTTTACCATTTGAGTTCATATTTTGCTGTGTTCGTGGAATTTTTATTGCGTTACGCTTGATTATAAAATATGTCAATTGAGACATTTATATGTTGTCAATTTTCAGTGTTTTATCCGTCATAGTTAATTTTGTCCATTCTTTTTTTTCATGCGTCTCATTCAGTAAAATAAAATGTAAAATTCCATTCGTTTTTTTAAGGCGGTCTGTCAAAACCTTTTTAGCTTTCAATTAGACATTATTGCAAGGTTTTGTTCCTAAAAAAAATCAGATATACTAATTTTTTTCTTTTCTAAATTTGGCGGTTAAGCTGTTCAATTATTCCACAATTTTTTTGTAGCTATTTAAAATTGATTTTTACCCTTTGAGTTCATATTTTGCTGTGTTTGTGGAATTTTTATTGCGTTACGCTTGATTATAAAGTATGTCAATAGAGACATTTATATGTTGTCGATTTTCAGTGTTTTATCGTTCATAGTAATGTAAATTTAAATGAAAAATTCCATTCTGTTTTTTTTTTAAGGCGGTCTGTCATAGCGTTTTTAGCTTTCAATCAGACATTATTTCGAGGTTTTGTTCCTAAAAACCAGATATACGGGCCCCCAGAGTCATTTTTTTTCCGCAAAATTTTTCCCCCCGTGGCAAAATAATAGCCCAAGCCTGCTTTTAAACGCCGCCCAGGGACAATTTCAATTGTCAAAATTTTGCAGGGATGGGTTGTATTTAGGCGGTATAGCTCGGCTGGTAGAGCAACTCGAGGGTTCCAGGTTCGATCCCCGCTTCCGCCATCCTAGTCACTGTACCCACACTTAGATATTGGGTTTCACTATGTAAAAACGCTATATAAATATAATTTTAAAAATTTGGGTGTGGGTTAACGAGGTGGTTAATTGAATATGCAAATATATGCGGAGATTGTTGAGCTGAAGTAGAATGCGCACCTCTCATGGACGCCGTCCGTGCAGGATGAGTGCAATTAGCATCTTCAGTAGTCTTTAGTAGTAATTATTGCTGGTGGACTCAGCGCCCCCCTGCTGTGAGTACAATGTGAGAGGACAGGAAGGCACGTCGGCTAAAGGTCGATGGGCGCGGTCCCCGCCGGGTTACGGGCGCCGTGGCCGCCGCCGTCCGCTGGTTAGACAGAAGCAGTCGGGTCGCTCCCGGCCGCCGGCCTCTGGGGGGCTGGGGGGGGTAAGGTGGGGTAGGGAGGGGGGGCGCCTGGCCAATGAGCGCGCCAGCAGTGCGGAGATGGGCGGGGTCATCGGTGGGTGGAAAGGTCAGAAGGTCAAGGGGCGGGGTCATGGGTTAGTTGCCGTGGCAGCTAGAGTTAGACAGGACACGGACGAGACGACAGAAAGAAAGAAAGAAAAAAAAAAAAAAAGAGGGCAAACACAGAAGGAGGGGAGGTGAAGAGGAGGAAAAACAACGACAACAGAAAGATAGAAAGAGAGATTAGTGTCCGCTAGTGGCGTCAGGATGACAACAAGGCAGATTCTGTGGCTGAGCTACGTCCTGAGGATGAGGCGGTGAAACCACCGAGGAGCCGGCATGGTTTCATGAGGGGGGCGGCGGGGGGCGGGCGGGGACGGTGTTAGGGCTGCACCATTCATTTGTCACTAGTGAGAAAATGACCAAAAACCGCAAAAAGGTGGAGTTTTTTTAATCTATTTTTGGAGTGAAAGACATGCTGGCCAATCAGAATTTTCCTTTATTTCCTTTAAAGATTTGACTAACTAACTAACTAACTGCACATTTTTGTGTGCGGTTAGTTCATGGTGACGTTTACCGTCGATAAACGTGTTTGTATTCCTCGCCGTGCAGAGCTTTAACAGTAAAAAAAAAAATTAACTGAACACAGTGAGCCCTCTTTTCAGTCATTCGCTGGCGACTTGCCAGCGAGAAGTTCTGTAAAGTGACACAAATTAAGAGGGGAAAAAAAAACGAATACGGAGACAAAATGTGTTATTTCGGCGTCAAACCGGATGGGCAATACGAGCCCATCAACACGGACGGGGGAAAAAAAATTAAGAGAAAAAAAAATTCGAATACGAGGACAAAATGTGACGTATTTTGGTGTCAAGCTGGATAGGCAATACGAGCCCATCAACACGGACGGGGGGCAACAAAAATTAAGACAAATAAAAATACGAATACCAAATGTGAACTATTTCGGCTTCTAACTGGATGAGCAATACGAGCCCATCAACCCGGACGGGGGGGGAAAAAAAAGTAACAAAAATTAAGACGAAAAAAAAATCGAATACGAAGACAAAATGTGACGTATTTCGGCATCAAACCGAATGGGTAATACAAGCCCATCAACAAGGACGGGGGGAAGAAATTAAGAGAAAAAAAAATTCGAATACGAGGACAAAATGTGACGTATTTTGGTGTCAAGCTGGATAGGCAATACGAGCCCATCAACACGGACGGGGGGCAACAAAAATTAAGACAAATAAAAATACGAATACCAAATGTGAACTATTTCGGCTTCTAACTGGATGAGCAATACGAGCCCATCAACCCGGACGGGGGGGGAAAAAAAAGTAACAAAAATTAAGACGAAAAAAAACCCGAATACAAAGACAAAATGTGACGTATTTCGGCGTCAAACCGGATGGGTAATACGAGCCCATCAACACGGACGGGGGAAAATAAACAAAGTAACAAAAATTACGAGGAAAAAAAAATACGAATACGTGGACAAAATGTGATGTATTTTGGCTTCTAACCGGATGGGCAATACGAGCCCATGAACACGGACGGAAAAAAAAAATGACAACCCGATCTAGTTTTTCCAATAGGGCAAAAAAAAAAAAGTATTTTAAGATGTTCAATATTTAAGTTTATTTTTTGCTTACAGAAATTTGTTTGTTTTTTTGTTAATTTAGGATGATTAAAAGTTACTTTCCAATTACAGTACAATGGTAAACAATTCTACAGTAATGTGAAATTTATATTACATATTTTATTTATTATATATATAAATATTTATTAATTATATTACATTTGATATATTTTATCCGTTTATAGTCTTTTAAATGGTTATTGCATTATTAGGCGTGCACAAAAAATAGTATCGTATTTTTTAAATTTTATTTATCTCGATTCTAAATCCATTCATAATGTTCAAAAATCACTACAAAATGCAATAATTCAATAAAAACTATTTAAATAAGCCGCGACTCCGAAAGGGACACGCGGTAGAAAATGGATTGATTTTAAATATGAATCTTTTAAAAAAAAATTAACATTTGTTTATCGGATTGTTGACATATACAGTCCAGAAATACAATTATTATACATTTTTTTCTTCTTCTTTTTTTTTCATAAGAATGTATTTAAAAAAAAAAAAAAATATATATATATATATATATATATATATATATATATATATGTATATATATATATATATATATATATATATATATATTAGTCCATCTCCCTGTAACCACATGAAACTTTTCTATCCAAAAATCGATTAAAAATTTAATAAACTAATGAAAATATTTGAAATAAGCCGCGATCCCGAAAGGGACAAGCGGTAGGAAATGGATGGATTTTTAAAAAGAATCTTTAATTTTTTTAAACATTTTTTTTAATTACTTTTTAAAAAAAAAAATATTAGAATATATTTTAAAAAAGATATATATATATATATTTTAGGCCATCTCCAGGCAACCACATGAAACTTTTCCATCCAAAAAAATCTATTAAAATTTTAATAAATTAATGAAAACATTTTAAATAAGCTGCGACACCGAAAGGGATAAGCTGTAGAAAATGTATGGATTTAAAAAAATAATATTAAATTTTTTTAACATTTCTTTATTGCTTTTTTAAGAATTTTTTTTATAAGAATGTATTTAAAAAAAAAAAAAAAAAAAAAAAACGATTTTAAGCCATCTCCATGCAACCACATGAAGCTTTTCTATCCAAAAATCGATTAAAAATGTAATACATTTATGAAAATATTTTAAATATGCCGCGATCCCGAAAGAGACAAGCAGTAGAAAATAAATGGATTTTAAAAAATACTTTTAAATTTCTTAAATATTTGTTCATTGCTTTAAAAAAAAAAAAATTATAACAATGTATTTAAAAAAAACAAAAAACGATTTTAGGCCATCTCCATGCAACCACATGAAACATTTTCATCCAAAAAATCAATTAAAATTTTAATAGATTAATAAAAATATTTTAAATAAGCCGCGACCCCTAAAGGGATAAGCTGTAGAAAATGTATGGATTTAAAAAAATAATATTCAATTTTTTTAACATTTCTTCATTGCTTTTTTAATATATATATATTTTTTTATAAGAATGTATTTAAAAACAAAACAAAAAAAAAACGATTTTAGGTCATCTCCATGCAACCACATTAAGCTTTTCTATCCAAAAATCGATAAAAAAATTTTAATAAATTCATATAAATATCTTAAATATGCCGCGACCCCGAAGGAGACAAGCAGTAGAAAATGGTTGGATTTTAAAAAATTATTTAATTTTTTAAATATTTGTTTATTGCTTTTAAAACATTTTTTTATAACAATTTATTAAAAAAACAAAAAACGATTTTAGGCCATCTCCGTGCAACCACATGAGGCTTTTCTATCCAAAAATCGATTAAAAATTAAATAAATTAATAAAAATATTTTAAATAATCCGCGATCCCGAAAGGGACAAACTGTAGAAAATGGATGGATTTTAATAAATAATCCTTCATTTTTTAAAAACATTTCTTTAAAATAAGTTTTATAAGAATGTATTAAAAAAAAAAAATAAATAAATAAATAATGATTTTAGGCCATCTGCAGGCAACTACATGAAGCTTTTCTAACTTTTAACCTGTTTTAAAAAAAGTTTCATTAT
The DNA here is from genome assembly GCF_033978795.1 of Nerophis ophidion. Lineage (NCBI taxonomy): Eukaryota > Metazoa > Chordata > Actinopteri > Syngnathiformes > Syngnathidae > Nerophis > Nerophis ophidion. Next base: position 13,024,038 of record NC_084618.1, on the reverse strand, counting down.
ATTTATTACACCAACTAATACATTGCAAGAGTCGCTTTGAATCAAGAACCGATTCTGAATCGAATCGTCACCCAAGGAATCGAATTGAATCGTTCGGCGCCCAAAAATTCTCTCTCCTATCTATTATTATATATTATAATTAAATTAGTGCTTATTTGATCACAAAATAATGTCGACAATTTATTGGCAATTTGTGGGACACCCAAAAGGGACAAGCGGTAAAAAAATGGATGTTTTTATTGATTTCTATTATTTTTTCCAGTTTAAGAGCATGATGTAGTCTAAATCCAAATGACTGCACCTTGAGACCAGAATATGTTAAAAAGTCAAAAAGTAACATGTCTTCCTCCACTCAACATTTCCGCAGTTTTATGCATTTAGAAGTTGTATATACATGTGTGTTTGGAAATAAATGGAAAATCCAATCGCAATTGTTGAGGAGAAAAACCTCATTCCTGTTTTTCTTGAAATCGTGCAGCCCTAAGCAAGACCTCTGGCCCGGCAGGCACAAGACATTGATGCAACGTTGTTTTTACGTACATGTCCTTTAAAAATGACCCTAAAAACTAGTTGTAAATTGAGACAACATTGGTGTCTAACGTTGGATCTACGTTGTTGGTTGGGAAATGACCAAATTTCAATGGTCCAATCAACGTCACAACCCAACATTGATTAAACGTCATCAAAAAGCATATTTTTTAAATGTTATGTTTGAGTTGTAGGATTTTGGTTGGTAAATTACCAAAATTCAATGGTCAAATCAACGTTAGAACCCAGCATTGATTTAATGTTGTATTTGTTTTGGTTGGGAAATGACCAAAATTCAATGGTCAAATCAATGTCAGAACTCAACATTGATTAAATGTCATCAAAAAGCATGTTGTTTCAACGTTATGTTTGAGTTGTAGGATATTGGTTGGGAAATGAACAAAATTTAATGGTCGAATTAACGTTAGAACCCAACATTGATTAAAAGTCGTCAAAAAGCATGTTGTTTCAATGTTGTAATTGTTTTGGTTGGGAAATGACCAAAATTCAACGGTCGAATCAACGTCACTACTTGACATTGAATAAACGTTGTCAAAAAGCGTGTTGCTTCAATGTTGTATTTGTTTTGGTTGGGAAATGATCAAATTTCAATGGTCAAATCAACGTCAGAACCCAACACTGATTAAATGTCGTCAAAAAGCATGTTGTTTTAACGTTGTATTTGTTTTGATTGGGAAATGACCAAAATTCAACGGTGGAATCAACGTCACAACCCAACATTTATTAAATGTGGTCAAAAAGAATATTGTTTCAACATTGTATTTGTTTTGGTTGGGAAATGACCAAAATTCAATGGTCAAATCAACGTCAGAACCCAACATTGATTAAATGTTGTCAAAAATTATTTTGTTTCAACGATATGTTTCAGTTGTACGATATTGGTTGGAAAATGACCAGAATTCAACGGTCAAATCAACGTCAGAACCCAACATTGATTAAACGTCATCAAAAAAACATGTTTTTTCAACGTAATGTTTGAGTTGTAGGATATTGTTTGGGAAATGAACAAAATTTAATGGTCGAATTAAGGTTAGAACCCAACATTGATTAAAAGTCGTCAAAAAGCATGTTGTTTCAACATTATGTTTGATTTGTAGAATATTGGTTGGGAAATGACCAAAATTCAATGGTACAATCAACGTCAGAACCCAACATTGATTAAATGTCGTCAAAAATCATTTTGTTTCAACGATATGTTTGAGTTGTAGGACATTGGTTGGGAAATGACCAAAATTCAACGGTCGAATCAACATTAGAAACCAACATTAATTAAACGTCATCAAAAAGAGCATGTTGTTTCAACGTTGTATTTGTGTTATAGAATAATGGTTGGGAAATGACCAACTTTGGTGTCTAACATTGGATTCACGTTGATGGTTGGGAAATGACCAAAATTCAACGGTCAAATCGACGTCACAACCCAACATTGATTAAATGTCATTAAAAAGCATGTTGTTTCAATGTTGTATTTGTGTTATAGAATATTGGTTGGGAAATGATCAAATTTCAATGGTCAAATCAACGTCAGAACCCAACATTGATTAAACGTCATCAAAAAAACATGTTTTTTCAACGTAATGTTTGAGTTGTAGAGTATTGGTTGGAAAATGACCAAATTTCAATGGTCAAATCAATGTTAGAACCTAACATTGAATAGACTTTGTGAAAATGCATGTCGTTTCAACATTGTATTTGTTTTGGTTGGGAAATGACCAAAATTCAACAGTTGAATCAATGTCACTACTTGACATTGAATAAACGTTGTCAAGAATCATGTTGTTTCAATGTTATGCTTGAGTTGTAGGACATTGGTTGGGAAATGACCAAAATTCAATGCTCGAAGTCAACGTCATTACTTGACATTGAATAAACGTTGTCAAAAAGCATGTTGCTTCAATGTTGTATTTGTTTTGGTTGGGAAATGATCAAATTCCAATGGTCAAATCAACGTCAAAACCCAACATTGATTAAATGTCGTCAAAAATTATTTTGTTTCAACGATATGTTTGAGTTGTAGGATATTGGTTGGGAAATGACCAAAATTCAATTGTCAAATCAAAGTCAGAACCCAACATTGATTAAATGTCGTCAAAAAGCATGTTGTTTCAACGTTGTATTTGTTTTGGTTGGGAAATGACCAAAATTCAACGGTGGAATCAACGTCACAACCCAACATTGATTAAATGTCGTCAAAAAGAATATTGTTTCAACATTGTATTTGTTTTGGTTGGAAAATGACGAAAATTCAATAGTCAAATCAACGTCAGAACCCAACATTGATTAAACGTCGTCAAAAAAAACATGTTTTTTTCAACGTAATGTTTGAGTTGTAGGACATTGGTTGGGAAATGAAGAAAATTTAACGGTCGAATCAACGTCAGAACCCAACATTGATTAAATGTCGTCAAAAAGAATATTGTTTCAACATTGTATTTGTTTTGGTTGGAAAATGACCAAAATTCAATGGTCAAATTAACGTCAAAACCCAACATTGATTAGACGTCGTCAAAAATTATTTTGTTTCAACGATATGTTTGAGTTGTAGGATATTGGTCGGGAAATGACCAAAATTCAATGGTCAAATCAACGTAAGAACCCAACATTGATTAAATGTCGTCAAAAAGCATGTTGTTTTAACGTTGTATTTGTTTTGGTTGGGAAATGACCAAAATTCAACGGTGGAATCAACGTCACAACCCAACATTGATTAAATGTCGTCAAAAAGAATATTGTTTTATACATTGTATTGGTTTTGGTTGGAAAATAACCAAAATTCAATGGTCAAATCAAAGTCAGAACCCAACATTGATTAAATGTCATCAAAAAGCATGTTGTTTCAACGTTGTATTTGTTTTGGTTGGGAAATGACCAAAATTCAACGGTGGAATCAACGTCACAACCCAACATTGATTAAATGTCGTCAAAAAGAATATTGTTTCAACATTGTATTTGTTTTGGTTGGAAAATGACGAAAGTTCAATAGTCAAATCAACGTCAGAACCCAACATTGATTAAACGTCGTCAAAAAAACATGTTTTTTTCAACGTAATGTTTGAGTTGTAGGACATTGGTTGGGAAATGAAGAAAATTTAACGGTCGAATCAACGTCAGAACCCAACATTGATTAAATGTCGTCAAAAAGAATATTGTTTCAACGTTGTGTTTGTTTTGGTTGGAAAATGACCAAAATTCTACAGTAGAATCAACATCACAACCCAACATTTATTAAATGTCGTCAAAAAGAATATTGTTTCAACATTGTATTTGTTTTGGTTGGAAAATGACCAAAATTCAATGGTCAAATCAACGTCAGAACCCAACATTGATTAGACGTCGTCAAAAATTATTTTGTTTCAACGATATGTTTGAGTTGTAGGATATTGGTTGGGAAATGACCAAAATTCAATAGTCAAATCAACGTCAGAACCCAACATTGATTAAACGTCATCAAAAAAACATGTTTTTTTCAACGTAATGTTTGAGTTGTATGATATTGGTTGGAAAATGAACAAAATTTAACGGTCGAATCAACGTTGGAACCCAACATTGATTAAATGTCATCAAAAAGCATGTTGTTTCATCGTTATGTTTGATTTGTAGGATATTGGTTGGGAAATGACCAAAATTCAATGGTCAAATCAACGTCAGAACCCAACTTTGATTAAATGTCGTCAAAAAGAATGTTTTTTCAACGTTATTTTTGAATTATAGGATATTGGTTGGGAAATGACCGAAATTCAACGGTCGAATCAACGTTGGAACCCAACATTGATTAAAGGTAATCAAAAAGAGCATGTTGTTTCAACGTTGTATTTGTGTTAGAGAATAATGGTTGGGAAATGACCAACTTTGGTGTCTACCATCGGATTCACGTTATTGGTTTGGGAAATTACCAAAATTCAATGGTCAAATCAACGTCACAACCCAACATTGATTAAACATCGTCAATATTCATGTTTCAACGTTCTGTTTCAGTTGTAGAATGTTGGTTGGGAAATGACCAAAATTCAATGGTCAAATCAACGTCGGAATCCAACATTGATTAAATGTCGTCAAAAAGCATGTTGTTTCAATATTGTATTTTTGTTGTGGAATAATGGTTGGGAAATGACCAAAATTCAACGGTTAAATCAGTGTCACAACCCAACATTGATTAAACGTCATGAAAATGCATGTTGTTTCAACCTTCTATTTGTTTTCATTGGGAAATGACCAAAATTCAATGGTTGAATCAACGTCATTACCTGATATTGGATAAACAGCGTCAAAAAGCATGTTGTTTCAACGTTGTATTTGTTTTTGGTTGGGAAATGACCAAAATTCAACGGTCGAATCAACGTTAGAACCCAACATTGATTAAATGTCATCAAAAAGAATGTTGTTCCAACGTTGTATTTGTGTTATAGAATATTGGTTGGGAAATGACCAAAATTCAATGGTCCAATAAACGTCACAACCCAACTTTGATTAAATGTCGTCAAAAAGAATGTTTTTTCAACGTTATTTTTGAATTGTAGGACATTGGTTGGGAAATGACCGAAATTCAACGGTCAAATCAATGTTAGAAACTAACATTGAATAAACGTTGTAAAAATGCATTTTGTTTCAACATTGTATTTGTTTTGGTTGGGAAATGACCAAAATTCAATGGTCAAATCAGCGTCAGAACCCAACATTGATTAAATGTCGTCAAACAGCATGTTGTTTCAACGTTATGTTTGAGTTGCTCAACTTCAGGACCTAATTCAACAAGTTGTTTTACTGTCTTGTGCCAGCTGTGGACCTCCAACTTTGTCATTTTTAAAAAAAAATTCAGCAGCAACATACTGATTATTGATCACGACTCCACATGAGATGACTACTGAGAGCAGAAAGGCGCCGTAAGACAGCGATGACAGGTTAAAAGATGGTGATTTTTTTTAGATGAAGAAACATTCATAATAAAGAATCTAAATAGAGAAATTTCCAGTCCTTCGGTTGTCTTTGGAGATGTCTTTTTTTTGTTTTCTTTCTTTTTTTTCCTCAATAGTCGTCTTTATTGCCTTTTAGTGTTTCCGTGTGGGTCACGTACAAAGAAGAGCGCCACCGCTCTCACACGTACAATATTGCATCTAGCTAATCCATTTTCTATTGCATAAAACAGTCACGAGGCCTGTGCATTGAGAAGGTCACCTCATCTTTCAAAAACAACAACAACAACAACAACAAAAACACACAGCAACACACAAAAAGAGCAAAAAAAAAAACGCTTTCGCCTTCCAGGAACAGTAGGAGCTACACACTCGGAATAAAGTATAGTCGGAAGTTTTAAACATGGAGAACACTTCATCTATAAAAAGCATATGGTAGAAATAAAAATGTACAAACTAAACAAAACAAAACTACAAATACTTTTCAGGCGATTTTGTTCCATTAACTTCATATAAGCGTCCTTAAAATCCCTATATACACATTTTTTTTTTTTTTTTTTTTTTGCAGCTAAATCAGGGGTGTCCAAACTTTTTCCACTGAGGGCCGCAGACTGAAAATCAAAGCAAGCATTTGATATTTTTGTATTTAAAAAACAATATATGTATAAAGAAAAAATACACATTTAGGCCTCCACTCAGGCTTGATCCCGGGGACCCCGAAGGGTTTTGGTCCAAAAAATATCATTATTTAGTATTATTACTATTATTATTATTATTCAAAGTTTAAATCTCTAGATCAGGGGTCACCAACGCGGTGCCCGCAGGCCTTTTCTAAAAATAGCTCAGATAGCAGCACTTACCAGTGAGCTGCCTCAATTTTTTAAAATTTTATTTATTTACTAGCAAGCTGGTCTCGCTTTGCTCGACATTTTAAATTCTAAGAGAGACAAAACTCAAATAGAAATTGAAAATCCAAGAAAATATTGCAAAAACTTGGTCTTCACTTGTTTAAATATTTTTATTTTTTTTACTTTGCTTCATATAACTTTCAGAAAGACAATTTTAGAGAAAAAATACAACCTTAAAAATGATTTTAGGATTTTTAAACACATATACCGTTTTACCTTTTAAATCCCTTCCTCTTCTTTACTGACAATTTAAATCAATGTTCAAGTACATTTTTTTTTTATTATTGTAAAGAATAATAAATACATTTTAATTTAATTCTTCATTTTAGCTTCTGTTTTTTCGACGAAGAATATTTGTGAAATATTTCTTCAAATTTATTATGATTGAAATTAAAAACAATTATTCTGGCAAATCTGGAAATTCTGTAGAATCAAATTTAAATTATTTTGAATTCCTTTTAAAATTTTTGTTCTGGAAAATCTAGAAGAAATAATGATTCGTCTTTGTTAGAAATATTGCTTGGTCCAATTTGTTATATATTCTAACAAAGTGCAGATTGGATTTTAACCTATTTAAAACATGTCATTAAAATTCTAAAATTAATCTTAATCGGGAAAAATTACTAATGATGTTCCATAAATTCTTTTTTAATTTTTTTTCAAAACGATTCGAATTAGCGAGTTTTTCCTCTTCTTTTTTTCGGTTGAATTTTGAATTTTAAAGAGTCAAAATTGAAGATAAACTATGTTTCAAAATTTTATTTTGATTTTTTTCCTGTTTTCTCCTCTTTTAAACCGTTCAATTAAGTGTTTTTTTCATCATTTATTCTCTACAAAAAACCTTCCGTAAAAGGAAAAAAAATGTACGACGCAATGACAGACAGAAATACCCATTTTTTTTATATATATATATATATATATATATATAGATTTATTTATTACAGGTAAATTGAGCAAATTGGCTATTTCTGTCAATTTATTTAAGTGTGTATCAAACTGGTAGCCCTTGGCATTAATCAGTACCCAAGAAGTAGCTCTTGGTTTCAAAAAGGTTGGTGACCCCTGCTGTAGATCAACATTAGGTCTATATTTCAATATAAATGTGTTAAATATTTAAGTTGTATGCTCTTTTTGTCAAAGAAAACCCTGTTTTTTTAATGGAAAAAACACGGTAAAATTTTGAAGTGAAATATTTTAGATTATATAATAATTTGAGCCTTAAAAAAGTTAAAAACTTATAAAATTGAATGAAAGGACGCTATTATTTTTTGAGAAATGACACTTAAAAAAAAAAAAAAATCTTCGCTAAAATTTTTGGGGGTCCAAAAGGGTCCTGCTCGGTAAAGTTTTTCAAAATAAATCTTAATTTTTTATTTTTTTTTACTTATAACACTATCGTCTCAAAATCAACTTCAGATTTATCCGTCAATTATAATTTTTTATTGTTCTTTGTTTTTTGTTTGTTCGTTTTAGGCCCTTTGGTTTTTAAATGGCTAACACAAAATATGCAACATTTTCTCCAAAAAATATCTCAAAGTGGAATATTTAATGTGATGCAATTGGAAACTTGAATAGGTCAATAATTCATAATGACATTGATTTTGATTCATTATTATTTTTTAAAGAAAGAAACAGCCTGCATGGCAGCTTTGTGTTATTAGAGTCAACGTTGCAACATTTTCTTGTTACATTTCACTTGTTTGCTTTTTTTTATACCACTTTTTAGCTTTTTTTATTAATTTTTTTTTAAATCGTATTTTTTGAATATGCCGTGGGACCGTTAAAAAAAAAATGACCTGGGGCCCCCGGGCCGCACTTTGGACACCCCTGAGCTAAATACATGGCAACAGCACCACTCTGGCTAGGAAATATATGAAAGATGTAAACAAGTCCCAATGATAAAGTCCAGTGGGCGACTGATAAGACCACAAAACGACAGTATTTCATCCAAAAAGTAACGCAGACTTCAGTAGTTATTTAGTAGTAATGGGGGTGTCCTCTTGGGGTTTTTTTTTTGAAGTGGCGCGTCGTCACCGGGGCAGAAGACGAGGAGTTAAGAACGAGTGGAATGGACATATATTTAAAAAAAAACAAATAAAAGAAAAGAAAAAAAAAATGAGCGAGGCGAGGGGAGAGGAGTCCCTGGTCTGGGAGTCACAAGGACCGGAGTCACATGAGAGCAGCCGCCCGGGTTTATCTAACGAGTGGAGATAAGCCTCGCCCCCTTTGCACGCTCCTTCGCGATGGGGATCCACTTTTCTTTTTTGCTTTTCATTCACAATCCTTATGTAAGACACGTACGCTATATTGACTCACGTATGAACTTGAATTGTCATCCCATTCCTTACCCATAGGGGTCACTATGACATTTTTTTGCAGCTATTCGAGCTTCAACTCGTCTGGGAGTGTGTTTGTAGGAATTTTCCACCATTTTCCCCAAAAATGAGATGTTGGTGGAGAAGCCCTGGCTCTTCAGTCTCCGTTCTAATTCATCAAAAAAAGGTGTTCTATCGGGTTCAGGCTAGGACTCTGTGCAGGCCAGTCAAGTTCACCTACATCAGAGTGTCTTTGTGGATCTTGCTTTGTGCACTGGTGCACAGTTATGTTGGAAGAGGGAGGGGCCCGATCCAAACTGATCCAACAAATTTGGGAGCATTGAATTGTCAAAAATGTGTTGTTATCCTGGAGCAAGGGCCAAGGCCAACTCCTGAAAAATAACCCCACACCATAATTCCTCCTAAACCAAATTTCACACAAATTTTCACCCCTTTCATTTTCTCAAAAATCGACAGTGCGCCTTATAACACTCAGTCTCCATTCTAATTCATCCCATAGGTGTTCTATCGGGTTCAGGCTAGGACTCTGTGCAGGCCAGTCAAGTTCACCTACACCAGAGTCTGTCTTTATGGACCTTGCTTTGTGAAATGGTGCACAGTTATGTTGGAAGAGGACGGGGCCTGCTTCAAACTTTTCCCACAAATTATGGTGTGGAATTGTCCAAAATGTGTTGTTATCCTGAAGCAAGGGCCAAGGCCAACTCCTGAAAAACAACCCCACACCATAATTCCTCTTAAACCAAATTTCACACAAATTTTTGCCCCTTTTATCGTCTCAAAAATCGACAGTGCGCCTTATAAAACTCAGTCTCCATTCTAATTCATCCCATAGGTGTTCTATCGGGTTCAGGTCAGGACTCTGTGCAGGCCAGTCAAGTTTACCTACACCAGAATCTGTCTTTATGGACCTTGCTTTGTGCAATGGTGCACAGTTATGTTGGAAGAGGGAGGGGCCCGATCCAAACTGATCCAACAAATTTGGGAGCATTGAATTGTCCAAAATGGGTTGTTATCCTGGAGCAAGGGCCAGGGCCAACTCCTGAAAAACGACCCCACACCATAATTCCTACTAAAACAAATTTCACACAAATTTTCAGCCCTTTCATTTTCTCAAAAATCGTCGCTCAGTCTCCATTCTAATTCATCCCAAAGGTGTTCTATCTGGTTCAGGCTAGGACTCTGTGCAGGCCAGTCAAGTTCACCTACATCAGAGTCTGTCTTTATGGACCTTGCTTTGTGCAATGGTGCACAGTCATGTTGGAAGAGGAAGGGGCCCGATCAAAACTGATCCCACACATTTGGGAGCATTGAATTGTACAAAATTTGTTGTTATCCTGGAGCAAGGGCCAAGGCCAACTCCTGAAAAACAACCCCACACCATAATTCCTCCTAAACCAAATTTCACACAAATTTCTCCCCTTTCATCTTCTCAAAAATCGACAGTGCGCCTTATAACACCCAGTCTCCATTCAAATTTATCCAAAAGGTGTTCTATCGGGTTCAGGCTAGGACTCTGTGCAGGCCAGTCAAGTTCACCTACACCAGAGTCTGTCTTTATGGACCTTGCTTTGTGCACAGTCATGTTGGAAGAGGAAAGGGCCCGCTCCAAACTTTTCCCACAAATTATGGTGTGGAATTGTCCATAATATGTTGGTATCCTGGAGCAAAGACCAAAGCCAACTACTGAAAAACAACCCCACACCATAATTCCTCCTAAACCAAATTTCCGCACTTAAAACCCTTTCATTTTCTCAAAAATCGACAGTGCGCCTTATAACGCTCAGTCTCCATTCTAATTCATCCCAAAGGTGTTCTATCAGATTCAGGTCAGGACTCTGTGCAGGCCAGTCAAGTTCACCTACACCAGAGTCTGTCTTTATGGACCTTGCTTTGTGCACAGTCATGTTGGAAGAAGAAGGGGCCCGCTCCAAACTTTTCCCACAAAGTATGGTGTGGAATTGTCCATAATATGTTGGTATCCTGGAGCAAAGACCAAAGCCAACTACTGAAAAACAACTCCACACCATAATTCCTCCTAAACCAAATTTCACACAAATTTCCGCACTTAAAACCCTTTCATTTTCTCAAAAATCGACAGTGCGCCTTATAACGCTCAGTCTCCATTCTAATTCATCCCAAAGGTGTTCTATCGGGTTCAGGCTAGGACTCTGTGCAGGCCAGTCAAGTTCACCTACACCAGAGTCTGTCTTTATGGACCTTGCTTTGTGAAATGGTGCACAGTTATGTTGGAAGAGGACAGGGCCTGCTTCAAACTTTTCCCACAAATTATGGTGTGGAATTGTCCATAATATGTTGGTATCCTGGAGCAAAGACCAAAGCCAACTACTGAAAAACAACCCCACACCATAATTCCTCCTAAACCAAATTTCCGCACTTAAAACCCTTTCATTTTCTCAAAAATCGACAGTGCGCCTTATAACGCTCAGTCTCCATTCTAATTCATCCCAAAGGTGTTCCATCGGGTTCAGGTCAGGACTCTGTGCAGGCCAGTCAAGTTTACCTACATCAGTGTCTTTGTGGACCTTGCTTTGTGCAATGGTGCACAGTTATGTTGGAAGAGGAAGGGGCCTGATCCAACAAATTTGGGAGCATTGCATTGTCCAAAATGTGTTGTTATCCTGGAACAAGGGCCAAGGCCAACTCCTGAAAAACAACCCCACACCATAATTCCTCCTAAACCCGATTTCACACAAATTATCGCCCCTTTCATTTTCTCAAAAATCGATTTTCCATTCTAATTCATCCCAAAAGTGTTCTATCGGGTTCAGGTCAGGACTCTGTGCAGGCCAGTCAAGTTTACCTACACCAGAATCTGTCTTTATGGACCTTGCTTTGTGAAATGGTGCACAGTTATGTTGGAAGAGGACGGGGCCCGCTCCAAACTTTTACCACAAATTATGGTGTGGAATTGTCCATAATATTTTGGTATCCTGGAGCAAAGACCAAAGCCAACTACTGAAAAACAACCCCACACCATAATTCCTCCTAAACCAAATTTCCGCACTTAAAACCCTTTCATTTTCTCAAAAATCGACAGTGCGCCTTATAACACTCAGTCTCCATTCTAATTCATCCCATAGGTGTTCTATCGGGTTCAGGCTAGGACTCTGTGCAGGCCAGTCAAGTTTACCTACATCAGTGTCTTTGTGGACTTTGCTTTGAGCAATGGTGCACAGTTATGTTGGAAGAGGAAGGGGCATGATCCAACAAATTTGGGAGCATTGAATTGTCCAAAATGTGTTGTTATCCTGGAGCAAGGGCCAAGGCCAACTCCTGAAAAACAACCCCACACCATAATTCCTCCTAAACCAAATTTCACACAAATTTTTGCCCCTTTCATTGTCTCAAAAATCGACATTGCGCCTTATAACGCTCAGTCTCCATTCTAATTCATCCCAAATGTGTTCTATCGGGTTCAGGTCAAGACTCTGTGCAGGGTAGTCAAGTTTACCTACATCAGTGTTTTTGTGGACCTTGCTTTGTGCAATGGTGCACAGTTATGTTGGAAGAGGGAGGGGCCCGATCCAAACTGATCCCACAAATATGGGAGGTTTGAATTGTCCAAAATGTGTTGTTATCCTGGAGCAAGGGCCAAGGCCAACTCCTGAAAAACAACCCCACACCATAATTCCTTCTAAACCAAATTTCACACAAATTTTCGCCCCTTTCATTTTCTCAAAAGTCGATTTTCCATTCTAATTCATCCCAAAGGTGTTCTATCGGGTTCAAGTCAGGACTCTGTGCAGGCCAGTCAAGTTTACCTACATCAGTGTCTTTGTGGACCTCGCTTTGTGCAATGGTGCACAGTTATGTTGGAAGAGGAAGGGGCCCGATCCAAACTGATCCAACAAATTTGGGAGCATTGAATTGTCCAAAATGTGTTGGTATCCTGGAGCAAGGGCCAAAGCCAACTCCTGAAAAACAACCCCACACCATAATTCCTCCTAAACCAAATTTCACACAAATTTTCGCCCCTTTCATTTTCTCAAAAAATCGATTTTCCATTTTAATTCATCCCAAAGGTGTTCTATCGGGTTCAGGCTAGGACTCTGTGCAGGCCAGTCAAGTTCACCTACATCAGAGTCTGTCTTTATGGACCTTGCTTTGTGCAATGGTGCACAGTTATGTTGGAAGAGGGAGGGGCTCGATCCAAACTGATCCAACAAATTTGGGAGCATTGAATTGTCCAAAATGGGTTGTTATCCTGGAGCAAGGGCCAAGGCCAACTCCTGAAAAACAACCCCACACCATAATTCCTCCTAAACCAAATTTCACACAAATTTTTGCCCCTTTCATTGTCTCAAAAATCGACGCTCAGTCTCCATTCTAATTCATCCCAAAGGTGTTCTATCGGGTTCAGGCTAGGACTCTGTGCAGGCCAGTCAAGTTCACCTACATCAGAGTGTATTTATGGACCTTGCTTTGTGCAATGGTGCAAAGTTATGTTGGAAGAGGACAGGGCCCGCTCCAAACTTTTCCCATAAATTATGGTGTGGAATTGTCCAAAATGTGTTGTTATCCTGGAGCAAGGGCCAAGGCCAACTCTTGAAAAACAACCCCACACCATAATTCCTCCTAAACCAAATTTCACACAAATTTTTGCCCCTTACATTGTCTCAAAAATCGACAGTGCGCCTTATAACACTCAGTCTCCATTCTAATTCATCCCAAAGGTGTTCTATCGGGTTCAGGCTAGGACTCTGTGCAGGCCAGTCAAGTTTACCTACATCGGTGTCTTTGTGGACCTTGCTTTGTGCAATGGTGCACAGTTATGTTGGAAGAGGAAGGGGCCCGAATCAAACTGATCCCACAAATTTGGGAGCATCGAATTGTCCAAAATGTGTTGTTATCCTGGAGCAAGGGCCAAGGCCAACTCCTGAAAAACAACCCCACACCATAATTCCTCCTAAACCAAATTTCACACAGATTTTCGCCCCTTTCATTTTCTCAAAAATCGACAGTGTGCCTTATAACACTCAGTCTCCATTCTAATTCATCCCATAGGTGTTCAATCGGGTTCAGGTCAGGACTCTGTGCAGGCCAGTCAAGTTTACCTACATCAGTGTCTTTGTGGACTTTGCTTTGAGCAATGGTGCACAGTTATGTTGGAAGAGGAAGGGGCCTGATCCAACAAATTTGGGAGCATTGAATTGTCCAAAATGTGTTGTTATCCTGGAGCAAGGGCCAAGGCCAATTCCTGAAAAACAACCCCACACCATAATTCTTCCTAAACCAAATTTCACACAGATTTTCGCCCCTTTCATTTTCTCAAAAATCGATTTTCCATTCTAATTCATCCCAAAGGTGTTCTATCGGGTTCAGGTCAGGACTCTGTGCAGGCCAGTCAAGTTCACCTACATCAGAGTCTGTCCTTATGGACCTTGCTTTGTGCAGTGGTGCACAGTTATGTTGGAAGAGGGAGGCGTCCACTCCAAATTGATCCCCCAAATTATGCAAGATCCACTATGGACTGGACTCTCCCTATTATGTTAGATCCACTATGGACTGGAATCTCACTATTATGTTGGATCCACTATGGACCGGACTCTCCTTATTATGTTAAATCCACTATGGACTGGAGTCTCACTATTATGTTAGATCCACTATGGACTGGAGTTTCACTATTATGTTAGATCCACTATGGACTGGACTCTCACAATATTATCCTAGATCCTTATGTTCAGGCTCCAAAATTATGACTAACGCATGTTATAATCACAAAAAATGATCGCAGTAAAACTGTAACCAAGTTTTGTGCAAATAAATGACATGCATGAGCAACACTGCTTCTTGCTGCATCTGTTTATGGCTCAACTTCTAAAATTCGGAGGTCATCCTCCTTATGTTCAGGCTCAAAAACAAGGGCAGTTAAATCATGTGACTAATCCCCCCCAAAAATGATCGCAGTAAAACTGTCACCAAGTTTTGTGCGAATAAATGAGCAACACCGCTTTTTGCTGAATCTGTTTTTCGCTCAACTTCTAAAATTCAGAGCTCATCCTCCTTATGTTCAGCTTCAAAAATGAAGGCTTTTAATCACAAAAAATGATCGCAGTAAAACTGTAACCAAGTTTTGTGCAAATAAATGAGCAACACCGGCTTCTTGCTGAATCTGTTTGTCGCTCAACTTCTAAAATTAGGAGCTCATCCTCCTTATGTTCAGGCTCAAAAATGAAGGCTTTTAATCACAAAAAATGATAGCAGTAAAACTGTAACCAAGTTTTGTGCAAATAAATGACATGCATTTGAAACACTGCTTCTTGCTGGATTTGTTTATCATTCAACTTCTAAAATTTGTAGATCATCCTCCTTATGTTCAGGCTGAAAAACTAGGGTCGTTAACTCATGTGACTAATCCCCCCCCAAAAATGATCGCAGTAAAACTGTAACCAAGTTTTGTGCAAATAAATGAGCAACACCGGCTTCTTGCTGAATCTGTTTGTCGCTCAACTTCTAAAATTCAGAGCTCATCCTCCTTATGTTCAGCCTCAAAAATTAGGGCTTTTAATCACAGAAAATGATCGCATTAAAACTGTAACCAAGTTTTGTGCAAATAAATGACATGCATTTGAAACACTGCTTCTTGCTGGATTTGTTTATCATTCAACTTCTAAAATTTGTAGATCATCCTCCTTATGTTCAGGCTGAAAAACTAGGGTCGTTAACTCATGTGACAAATCCCCCCCAAAAATGATCGCAGTAAAACTGTAGCCAAGTTTTGTGCAAATAAATGAGCAACACCGCTTCTTGCTGAATCTGTTTGTCGCTCAACTTCTAAAATTCAGAGCTCATCCTCCTTATGTTCAGCCTCAAAAATGAGGGCTTTTAATCACAAAAAAATGATCGCAGTAAAACTGTAACCAAGTTTTGTGCAAATAAATGAGCAACACCGCTTCTTGCTGAATCTGTTTGTCGCTCAACTTCTAAAATTCAGAGCTCATCCTCCTTATCTTCAGCCTCAAAAATGAGGGCTTTTAATCACCAAAAATGATCGCAGTAAAACTGTAACCAGGTTTTGTGCAAATAAATGACATGCATTTGAAACACTGCTTCTTGCTGGATTTGTTTATCATTCAACTTCTGAAATTTGTAGATCATCCTCCTTATGTTCAGCCTCAAAAATTAGGGCTTTTAATCACAGAAAATGATCGCAGTAAAACTGTAACCAAGTTTTGTGCAAATAAATGACATGCATTTGAAACACTGCTTCTTGCTGGATTTGTTTATCATTCAACTTCTGAAATTTGTAGATCATCCTCCTTATGTTCAGGCTCAAAAACTAGGGTCGTTAACTCATGTGACTAATCCCCCAAAAAAATGATCGCAGTAAAATTGTAACCAAGTTTTGTGCAAATAAATGAGCAACACCGCTTCTTGCTGAATCTGTTTGTCGCTCAACTTCTAAAATTCAGAGCTCATCCTCCTTATGTTCAGCCTCAAAAATGAGGGCTTTTAATCACAAAAAAATGATCGCAGTAAAACGGTCACCAAGTTTTGTTTAAAAAAATGAGCAACACCGCTTCTTGCTGAATCTGTTTGTCGCTCAACTTCTAAAATTCAGAGCTCATCCTCCTTATGTTCAGGCTCAAAAATGAGGGCTTTTAATCACAAAAAATGATCGCAGTAAAACTGTAACCAAGTTTTGTGCAAATAAATGAGCAACACCGCTTCTTGCTGAATCTGTTTGTCGCTCAACTTCTAAAATTCAGAGCTCATCCTCCTTATGTTCAGCCTCAAAAATGAGGGCTTTTAATCACAAAAAAATGATCGCAGTAAAACGGTCACCAAGTTTTGTTTAAAAAAATGAGCAACACCGCTTCTTGCTGAATCTGTTTGTCGCTCAACTTCTAAAATTCAGAGCTCATCCTCCTTATGTTCAGGCTCAAAAATGAGGGCTTTTAATCACAAAAAATGATCGCAGTAAAACTGTAACCAAGTTTTGTGCAAATAAATGAGCAACACCGCTTCTTGCTGAATCTGTTTGTCGCTCAACTTCTAAAATTCAGAGCTCATCCTCCTTATGTTCAGCCTCAAAAATGAAGGCTTTTAATCACAAAAAATGATCACAGTAAAACTGTCACCAAGTTTTGTGCAAATAAATTACCTGGATTTGCAACACTACTTCTTGCTGGATTTGTTTATCATTCAACTTCTAAAATTTGTAGATCATCCTCCTTATATTCAGGCTCAAAAACTAGGGTCGTTAACTCATGTGACTAATCCCCCCCAAAAAATTATCGCAGTAAAACTGTAACCAAGTTTTGTTTAAATAAATGAGCAACACCGGCTTCTTGCTGAATCTGTTTGTCGCTCAATTTCTAAAATTCAGAGCTCATCCTCCTTATGTTCAGGCTCAAAAAAGAGGGCTTTTAATCACAAAAAATGATCGCAGTAAAACTGTAACCAAGTTTTGTGCAAATAAATGAGCAACACCGCTTCTTGCTGAATCTGTTTGTCGCTCAACTTCTAAAATTCAGAGCTCGTCCTCCTTATGTTCAGCCTCAAAAATGAGGGCTTTTAATCACAAAAAATGATCGCAGTAAAACTGTAACCAAGTTTTGTGCAAATAAATGACATGCATTTGCAACACTGCTTCTTGCTGGATTTGTCTATAATTCAACTTCTAAAATTTGTAGATCATCCTCCTTATGTTCAGGCTCAAAAACTAGGGCCGTTAACTCATGTGACTAATCCCCCCAAAAAATGATCGCAGTAAAACTGTAACCAAGTTTTGTGCGAATAAATGAGCTTCTTGCTGAATCTGTTTGTCGCTCAACCTCTAAAATTCGGAGCTCATCCTCTTTATGTTCAGGCTCAAAAATGAGGGCTTTTAATCACAAAAAATGATCGGGGTAAAACTGTCACCGTGGACGTACCGTTTGGATGTTTTTTTGAAGCACTGAATAGAGCCAATACCACTGGCTCTATTGTAAGCTGACTTTAGCTAAACATTATTTATGATTTAGAATGCCTTTTTTTACTGTTCTTGTCTTACATAAAAGGATTGTGAATGATCAGCAACATTAAAAAAAGAGCGAGTTCCCCTTCAACTTTGCTTTTACTGCAACAAAACACTGATTTCACATTTTACGCCGTGCGCGGTACGGATATTTCGGCGTGTCGTGTCGACGCACGTAAACTGGTCCCTTGTTCTGCATGCACGCACACACACACACACACACACACGTACACACACACACACACACACACGTACACACACGTACACATAAAGTGGCTGGCGAGCTAACTAACCTCTGTCTGTGGTCACTACCCTTTGGTAAGGATGGATTCTCTTGTCGTGGCGGCGTACCTTAGTGGTCATGGCACCTGCTAACGGCGCCACGACGTTGCCAAAACAGAACACAGAAGGTTACTCATCAGAAAAAAAACACATCACACAGTCCAGAGCCATTTTGGCGCCAACATCTCTGAGGGCCACGAGCAAAACGTGCACAAAAACTGTGGCTGCGGGGGGGGTGTGGGGTGGAGGGGTTGGGGGAGGGAGCGTGGGAGGCGGGGCGATGGTTAAAAGGTAAAGTCAAACATCAACGCTTCCAAAGAGGACAGAATGGCGTGCTGTGGTCTTCTGTTCTCCGGAGAAAAGATTAATTCAAACCGCGAGCTTCGAGGGGTGCAAAAAACATGGATTCACATCCGAGTCGCGATTCTTATTCATTCCGATTCTAAATCGATTCAAAATGTTCAATAATCGAAAAAACAAAAAAAACTTTTTGTTTTTTTGGCCATTCATGAAAATTATGAACTGAATATGAACGGCTAAAAAAACGTGTCTTAAAAATTTATTTTTATCCCCCCAAATATACCCAAACTTTTTTTTTTTAGTTTTTACATTTTTTTCCATAGTTAATCATTTTCAATAATTGATTTAAAAAAAATATCAAACTTGTTTTCTTATGATTAATAATATTCACCATTAAAATGATTACATGATTCAGTCAATAAAGTAAAATTATGAATTGAATATGAATGGCTTAAAAATGTGTTGAAAAAAAAAGTTTGGTTTTTTTTTTTTTTTCCCAGAAATAATAATTTTCAATATTTTTATTTTCATATAATTAATAACTTTCAATAATCGGATTTGAAAAAATAAAAAATAAAAAAATGGATTGAAAATTATTTAAAATGTTCAATAATCGATTTAAACAATTACAACTTTTTGGGGTTATTGAATGTTATTAATTAAGGGAAACATTCAATAACCCAAAAAAGTTTTAATTGTATGAATCGATTATTGAACATTTTTAATCGATTCAAAATTTTCAATAATCGAAAAAAAAAAAACTTTTTTTTTGGCTATTGATGAAAATTATGATCTGAATAGGAACAGCTAAAAAAACGTGTCTTAAAAATGTATTTGTATCCCCCCAAATATACCCCAAACTTTTTTTTTGTAGTTTAAATATGTTTTCCATTGTTAATCATTTTCAATATTGATTTAAAAAAAAAAGTAAACTTGTTTTCTTATAATTAATAATTTTCACTATTAAAAAAAAAAGACAAACTTTTTTTTTTAAATGATTCAGTCAATAAAGTAAAATAATGAATTGAATATGAATGGCTTAAAAATGTGTTGAAAAAAAGTTTTGTTTTTATTTTTCCCCATAAATAATAATTTTCAATATTTTTATTTTCATATAATTAATAACTTTCAATAATCAGATTTGAAAAAACAAAAAAATAAAACATTATTGAAAATTTTTAAAATTTTTCAATAATCGATTTAAACAATAACAACTTTTTTTGGGTTATTGAATGTTATTAATTAAGGGAAAAAATGAAAAAGATTTAACATGTAAAAAAAATCGATTATTTAAAAAAAATAAAATTAGTTTTTTCTTCAGCCAAAAAATGAAAATTTGAAATTGAGAATGAAAGGCTTAAGAATGTGTCTTAAAAAATAGATTTTTACCAAAATAGCTAATAAAAAAACATGTTACCCCCCATAATTAATCACTTTCAATAATAGGATTAAAAAAAAAAATGGACTATTGAAAATGATAAATTTTGGGAACTAACATTAAAAAAAAAAAACATTTGTAAAAAAAATCAATAATCGATTTCAACAATCACAACTTTTTTTTCGATTATTGAACATTATTAATAAAGGGAAACAAATTTAAAACGTTAAAAATGAAAAAAATTATTGATTATTTCAAAAAATAAAATTGTCATTTATTTTTTCTTCAGTCAATAAATGACAATTATGAATTGAATACGAATGGCTTAAAAATGTGTCTTAAATCTTTTTTTTTAGAAAAATAAATAAAAATAAAAATATATGTTTTTTTTTAAAAAAAATTCCCGATGAATAATCATTAAAAAAACAATTTAAAAAAATGTATTAAAAGCTATTAATTTTTGGAACAAAAACAAATAAATCATCATTTTAAACATTTTTCAATAATCGATTTAAACAATTACAACCTTTTTTTCGATTATTGAACATTATTAACAAAAGGAAAAAAATTACACTGTAAAAAAATCGATTATTGAAAAAATAAAAATATTTATTTTTATTTTTATTTCAGTCGATAAATGAAAATAATGAAATCAATATGAATGGCTTAAAAACGTGTCTTAAAAATGTATTTGTTTTAAAAACAAAACATTTTTTTTTGTTTTACATTTTTTTCCCTTATTTAATAATTTTCAATAATTAATTAAAATAATTAGTAATATTTTCGATTATTGAACTTTATTAATTAAGGAAAAAAAGGGATAATTTTAGAAATTAAAAAAAAAGATTGTTGAAAAGAATAAAAAAAAATGTTCTTAAGGGTCTTTGTCACACAAAAAAGGTAAATACTTTTTTTTTTAACTCACAATAAACGATTAAAAAATAAAACTTTTTTAGATTATTAAATATAGTTAAGGGGAAAAAAGAGAAATACTTGTAAAAGAAAATTGACCATTGAAAATGATTAATTATGAAAAAAGGTTTTTGTTTTTTTTTAAAACGATTATTGAAAATTATTAATTATGGGAAAAAAAAGAAAAAAATATTAGTATTTTTTCTTCTAATATGAATTAATTTATAAAAGAGACATTTTGAGGCTTTCTCCATGTAACCAGAAGGCGCTTTTCCAACATGTGACCTGTTTGGAAGAAGCTTCATTATCAAATATTTTACCAAGAGAATCGGTTTCCACCGAGAATCATGTTGAATTGAGAATTGATTTTTAATTCAACATTTTTCAATAATCGTATTAAACAATTGCAAAAATGTTTTCGATTATTGAACATTATTATTTAAGGGAAAAAAATTTAATGAAATAATACAAATTGAACATGAATGGCTTAAAACGTTTTAAAAATGTATTTGGTTTTTTTTCCCTTAATAATTTTCAATAATTAATTGAAAAAATGTTTAAATGTTTTCATATAATTAATAATTTTGACTAATTGGATTTTAATTCATTTAAAAAATGTTTTTCGATTATTGAAAATCATTATTTTTGGAACAAAAAATGTTTCAAAAGGGAAACATTTTAAAATATTTTTCAATAATCGATTAAAAAAATTACAACTTTTTGTTTCGATTATTTAACATTATTAATTAAGGGAAAAAGGGGGAACTTTTAGAAATCGTAAAAAAAATTGATTATCAAAAAAATGTTTAAAAAAATAGTATTTTGTCGAAAAACACAAAAAAAGTACACACGAAAAAAAACGTAAACTTTTTTTTAACTCACAATAAACGATTAAAAACTTTTTTCGATTATTGAACACTATCAATTAAGGGGAAAAAAAGGCAAACATGTTAAAAAGTCTAAAAAAAAAATTATTGCAAATTACTTATTCAACATTTTTTAGATTATTGAACAATATTTAGGAAAAAAAGGGGGAATTTTAGAATTTGTAAAAAAAAATTAAAATGTTTCTTAAGGCGATAAACACAAATAAAAAGTAAATATTTTTTTAACTCACAATAAACGATTACAAACTTTTTTCGATTATTGAACACTATCAATTAAGGGGGAAAAAAGGAAACACATTTTAAAAAGTGTAAAAAAAAAAAAATATTGCAAATTACTAATTTATTAAATTCAACTTTTTTTTAGATTATTGAACAATATTAAGGGGGAAAAAAAGGGGAAATTTTAGAATTTGTAAAAATAAATTATAATTTTTCTTAAGGCGATAAAAACAAAAAAAAGTAAATATTTTTTTAACTCACAATAAACGATTAAAAACTTTTTTCGATTATTGAACACTATCAATTAAGGGGAAAAAAAGGGAAACACATTTTAAAAAGTGTAAAAAAATAAAAATATTGCAAATTACTAATTAATTAAATTAAACTTTTTTTAGATTATTTGAACAATATTAAGGGGAAAAAAAGGGGAAATTTTAGAATTTGTAAAAATTTTTTATAATTTTTCTTAAGGCGATAAACACAAAAAAAACAAAATATTTTTTTTAACTCACAATAAACAATTAATGAAAATAAATTTTGGGGGGGATAATGAAACATTAATTAAGGGGAAAAAAACAAACAAAAAACAATCGATTATTGAAAATGATTAATCATGTAAAAAAAAAAGTAAGAAAAAACTCTTTTAAAGCGATTATTGAAAATTATTAATAATGGAAAAAAAAATATATATATATATATATATATATTTTTTTTTTTTATTTTTTTCATAAGAATTTTTTTTTTTAAACAGACGTTTTGAGGCTTTCTCCATGTAACCAGAAGGCGCTTTTCTAACATGTGACCTGTTTGGGAAAAAGCTTCAAAATCAAATATTTTACCGAGAGAATCGGTTTGAATCGAGAATCGATTCTTAATCGAATCATCCCCCCCAGAAAGGAGTCACACCCCTACTAGCTTATATTAATTATTCGTGTGTGTGTGTGTGTGTGGTGTGTATGTGTGTGTGTGTAGAAAAAAAAGCATCACTAAAAGCTTGGCAACGTCACTCTGAGGCACTGGAATCAAAACTGGTAACATATATTAAATCACAAACTGCGGCGCGAGAACATCTACAAGTCGACTCGGGGGGGGGAAAAAAAAACGTGTTAAAATTTACAAGCGGAGCTATTTCAAAAATGTTAAAATCGAGAAAAACAAAAATTAATGAAGGCGTCACACCACCACGCTAGTCGGCTAATACGACGAAACGGAACCGCGTTACTCTAGCGCCGATAATCCGTCGTCCTAAAGAGCGAGCGAGCTTTGAGCGTTTTCTTTTTTTTTGCTCGGCGAGAGAGGTGGGGGGGTCGGTTCTAGGAGCGGGGGTTGAGGAAGGGAGGGGGGGGGGGTCTCTGCAAGCCAGTCCGTGTGTGCTAAGATGGATAGCTAAATCGCTTAGCCTTTGGTTGGGAAAGCCATACCTGCGAAAACACAGGACGAAGGGACTATTAGCCCAACGATGAGCCTCAGCATGCGACGCTACATGTGGCGGGATGCATTACGAGAGCTGGATAGATACACTCCGCCTAAGCGCCAGCTTTACAGATGCCACGTCTGGGTGGCGAAGACATTGTGGTGTCGGGTGTCATATTAACGGGCCTTTACAGAGTTAGTCCTTTTTTTTTGTTTGTTTAAAGCGTGGCGTTTTCCCAATTTGAGAAAACAAAACCCCAAAACCGGTGAAGTTGGCGTGTTGTTTTAAAATGGTAAATAAAAACAGAATACAATGATTTGCAAATCCTTTTCAACTCATATTCAAAATAACACATATATATTTAATGTCCAAACTGGTAAACTTTGTTATTTTTCAAAAAAAAGACAGAGAGTTGAGGGATGCTCATCAAACGCTTATTATTTCCAACATTCCACGGGTGACAGGCTAATAGGAAACAGGTGGATGCCATGATTGGCTGTAAAAGCAGCTTCCGTGAAATGCTCAGTCATTCACAAACAAGGACGGGGCGAGCATCACCGCTTTGTCGACAAATGTGTGAGCAAATTGTTTAAGAACAACATTTCTCAACAAGCTGTTGCAAGGAATTCAGGGATTTCACCATCTACGCTCCGTAATACCATCAAACGTTTCAGAAAATTTGGAATAATCACTGCACGTAAGCGTTGATATTACGGACCTTCGATCCCTCAGGCGGTATTCCATCGAAAAGTGACATGAGTGTGTAAAGGATATCACCACACGGGCTCAGGAACTCTTCAGGAAACCACTCTCAGTAACTACAGTTTGTCTTTACATCTGTAAGTGCAAATTAAAACTCTACTATCCATCCATCCATCCATTTTGTACTGGAGCCTATCTCAGCTGCATTCTGGCGGAAGGCGGGGTACACCCTGGACAAGTCGCCACCTCATCACAGGGCTAATACAGATAGACAGACAACACTCACACTCACATTCACACACTAGGGACCATTTAGTGTTGCCAATCAACCTATCCCCAGGTGCATGTCTTTGGAGGTGGGAGGGGCCTATCCCCAGGTGCTTGTCTTTGGAGGTGGGAGGAAGTCGGAGTACCCGGAAGGAACCCACGCAGTCACGGGGAGGACATGCAAACTCCACACAGAAAGATCCCGAGACCGGGATTGAAAACAGGACAACTCAGGACCTTCGTAAACTCCACTATGCAAAGCCGAAGCCATTTTATCAACAACACCCAGAAACGCCAGCTCATCTATGATGGACTGATGCAAAGTGGAAAAGTGTTCTGTGGTCTTTGTCACTACGTGTTTTTTTTCCTCAGCTTACCCAGGAAGGCAGACAGACTATTCCGGACAAGGTAAAAACAGGATTTAATTATCAAAACTCAAAAAAACTACAAAATGGAATGCAAGGACTATACTTGCCAACCTTCCTGAATTTCAGTGCCCCTCCCGAAAATCTCCCGGGGCAACCATTCTCCCGAATTTCTCCCGATTTCGACCCGGACAACAATAAATCGGGGGCGTGACATAAAGCAAGCCTGGGCATTTATTTGCCCAGTTGCGTTATTTAACATAACACAACTAAACAAAACATGATCACAAAACATGACAGTTACCAATATGCGCCACACTGTGAACCCACACCAAACACATTTTCGGGAGAACATCCGCACCGTAACACAACATAAACACAACAGAAGAAAATACCCAGAACCCCTTGCGGCACTAACTCTTCCGGGACGCTACAATATACAGCCCTGCTACAACCAAACCCCGCCCCCCCAACCCCGCCCCATCTCCCGAATTCGGAGGTCTCAAGTTTGACAAGTATATCATGGACGCCCCTGCTTATTTCAGCAAGACGATGCCAAGTCACGTGTTACAACAGCGTGGCTTTGTAGTTAAATTGTGCGGGTACTAGACTGGCCTGCCTGTAGTCCAGACCTGTCTCCAATTTAAAATGTACGGCACATTATGAAGCTTAAATCCCACCCCATTTCCCGAATTCAGAGGTCTCAAGTTTGACAAGTATGTCATGGACGCCCCTGCTTATTTCAGCAAGACGATGCTAAGTCACGTGTTACAACAGCGTGGCTTTGTAGTAAAAGAGTACGGGTACTAGACTGGCCTGCCTGTAGTCCAGACCTGTCTACCTTTAAAAATATGCGGTGCATTATGAAGCCTAAATCCCACCCCATCACCTGAATTCGGAGGTCTCAAGTTTAACAAGTATATCATGGACGCCCCTGCTTATTTCAGGAAAAACGATGCCAAGTCATGTGCTACAACAGCGTGGCTTTTGTAGTTAAATTGTGCAGGTACTAGACTGGCCTGCCTATAGTCCAGACCTGTCTACCTTTAAAAATGTGTGGCGCATTATGAAGCCTAAACCCCGCCCCCAAACAGGAATCACAAACACATTTTCGGGAGAACATCCACACCGTGACACAACAGAACAAATCACCCAGGACCCCCTGCGGCATTAACTCTTCTGGGACGCTACAACCCCGCCCACCCCATAATGAAGCCTACCTCAACTCCCGAATTCGGAGGTCTCAACGTTGGCAAGTATGTCATGGACGCCCCTGCTTATTTCAGCCAGACGACGCCAAGCCACGTGTTACAACAGCGTTGAATATAAGTTGGAAAGGATTTTAAAATCATTGTATTCTGTTTTTTTTTATGATTTACAAAACGTGCCGCCGTTCACTGGTTTTGGGGGGTTTTGTACACGGCATCAGGTGGACCGGAGTCAAGTATCCAGCTCTCCTAATACATCCATTGTCCATGTAGGAAGGTGGTGAAGTGTTGCGAGTATTTACCTAGTACTCCGGTGGAGTCGATGGGGTATTCCAATATGGAGGGCGTGAGGGTGTAGGGGTAATCGTAGGGGGCGTAGATGATCCCCGACTCGGGTCCCTGCTGCAGCAGCGCCGGGTGCGGGTTTGCGCCCGGCACCAGGGCGGAGCTCTGGATCTGGCGGATCAGGGGCATGAGGGTGGGCGTGGTCACCGGGGCCGGGTTGCGCAAGGCGGGCGGCAGGACGGGCGCGGGGCCGGTGATGATGCGGGGGGCCTGGGGGTTGCCCAGCGGGAAGCCGGCGATGGCTGCAGGGGGGAGAGGGACGACACAGACGGACAATGTTGGCGTGCACAATGGACAGGCGGGGGGGGGGCGGGGACACAAGCGCTGTATTTGACGGCGGACAGAGGCGTTGTTTGTGTGCACGGTGGTCGGCCGTGCCAGCGCCGCCGTGATGTCATCCTTACGTGTCTTCACATTGGCGTCTCTGTACGTCCCGTTGAGGATGGCCAGCTCCATCAGCTGCATTTTCTTCAAGTTGTCCTCGCCTTCAGCCTGCACAACGGAGGGGAGATAAGTCCACGGTTAGAACACAGGTATCGAACCCAAGGGCTGGGGGGGGGGGGGTCACTTCATCTTAGTTGGCCCTGGAAAATGTTGACAATCAGGTGTCCTTATCACTTGTGTCAAATAAAGCACTTTTTCTACTGTTTCTACCAACATTTGTGAACGAATGGGCCGCTTTCAGTGATTTCCAGCGTGGAACCGTCAGCACCTGTGCAACAAATCCAGTCGTAAAATCCCCTCGCTCCTAAATATTCCCAAGTCGACTTTATCGGATAGGTTGATTGGCAACACTAGAATGTCAATGTGAGTGTGAATGTTGTCTGTCTATCTGTGTTGGCCCTGTGATGAGGTGGCGACTTGTCCAGGGTGTACCCCGCCTTCCGCCCGATTGTAGCTGAGATAGGCGCCAGTGCCCCCCCGCGACACCAAAAGGGAATAAGCGGTAGGAAATGGATTGATGGATGGATGGAAGTCGACTTTATTATAATAAAAGTGAAAATTTCGGGAACAACAGCAACCCAGCCACCAAGTGGTATGCCACGTAAAAACAGATAGAGAGGGGTCAGAATTATGGTGTGGGGTTGGGTTTTAAGGAGTTGGGCTTGGCCCCTTAGTCCGTGTAAAAGGAACCTTGACTGCTCCAGGATACCAAAACATATCAAGCACTTAGGCATGGAGACTGTTTCTAAAAACATTTGTGAAAGAATAGATCGCTTTCAGTGATTTCCAGCATGGAACAGTCACCACCTGTGCAACAAATCCAGTTGTAAAATCCCCCCGCTCCTAAATATTCCCAAGTCGACTTTGTCGGATAGGTTGATTGGCAACATTAACATGTGAATGTGAGTGTGAATGTTGTCTGTTTATCTGTGTTGGCCCTGTGATGAAGTGGCGACTTGTCCAGGGTGTACCCCGCCTTCCGCCCGATTGTAGCTGAGATAGGCGCCAGTGCCCCCCGCTACCCCAAAAGGGAATAAGAGGTAGAAATGGATGGAAGTCGACTTTATTATAATAACAGTGAAAATTTCGGGAACAACAGCAACCCAGCCACCAAGTGGTAGGCAACGTAAAAACCGACGAGAGGGGTCAGCGGATGAATTATGGCGTGGGGTTGTTTTACAGGAGTTGGGCCTGGCCCCTTAGTCCCTGTAAAAGGAACCTTGAATGCTCCAGGATACTAAAACATATCAAGCCCTTAGGCATGGAGACTGTTTCTACAAACATTTGAAAGAATGGGCCGCTTTCAGTGATTTCCAGCGTGGAACAGTCACTACCTTTGCAACAAATCCAGTCGTAAAATCCTCTCGCTTCTAAATATTCCCAAGTCGACTTTATTATAATAAAAGTGAAAATTTCGGGAACAACAGCAACCCAGCCACCAAGTGGTAGGCCACGTAAAAACTGATAGAGAGGGGTCAGAATTATGGTGTGGGGTTGTTTTTCAGGAGTTGGGCTTGGCCCCTTAGTCCGTGTAAAAGGAACCTTGAATGCTCTAGGATACCAAAACATATCAAGCACTTAGGCATGGAGACTGTTTCTAAAAACATTTGCGAAAGAATAGGCCGCTTTCAGTGATTTCCAGCGTGGAATCGTCACCACCTGTGCAACAAATCCAGTCGTAAAATCCCCTCGCTCCTAAATATTCCCAGTTGGACTTTATTATAATAAAAGTGAAAATTTCGGGAACAACAGCAACCCAGCCACCAAGTGGTAGGCCACATAAAAACTGATAGAGAGGGGTCTGAATTATGGTGTGTTTTTTTTTTTCAGGAGTTGGGCTTGGCCCCTTAGTCCGTGTAAAAGGAACCTTGAATGCTCCAGGATACCAAAACATATCAAGCACTTAGGCATGGATACTGTTTCTACAAACATTTGTGAAAGAATGGGCCGCTTTTAGTGATTTCCAGCGTGGAACCGTCACCACCTGTGCAACAAATCCAGTCTTAAAATCCTCTCGCTTCTAAATATTCCAAAGTCGACTTTATTAAAAGAAAATGGAAAAATTCGGGAACAACAGCAACTCAGCCACCAAGTGGTAGGCCACGTAAAAACAGATAGAGAGGGGTCAGAATTATGGTGTGGGGTTGTTTTTTAAGGAGTTGGGCTTGGCCCCTTAGTCCGTGTAAAAGGAACCTTGACTGCTCCAGGATACCAAAACATATCAAGCACTTAGGCATGGAGACTGTTTCTACAAACATTTGTGAAAGAATGGGCCGCTTTCAGTGATTTCCAGCGTCGAACCTTCACCACCTGTGCAACAAATCCAGTCTTGAAATCCTCTCGCTCCTAAATATTCCAAAGTCGACTTTATTAAAAGAAAATGGAAAAATTTGGGAACAACAGCAACTCATCCACCAAGTGGTAGGCCATGTGATTCATCACACGAGTTAACTCGATCATTTTTGACAGCCCTAATATTATATAATTAATTGTATTAGTATTTATTCCCCCCTCTACCTCAAAGAACTGCTCGCCCCCAAATCCTCCACACGACACCTCCGCTCCGGACAGGCCAACCTCCTCCAACCTCTGAGGACAAAGCTACGAACAGCCTGTGGAACGCTCTCCCTGACCACCTGAGGCTACCACAGACTGTGAATGATTTATAAAAAGTCTTAAAAACGCTTCTTTTTTAAAAAAAAGGCAAAAAAACTTTATTTCTTAGATACATGCATACTAGTTTTTATTTGTATTATCTTTTTATTTGTTTTAATACACTGTAGCACTTTAGGGTTGTTTACTCAATGTAATCAATCAATCAATCAATGTTTACTTATACAGCCCTAAATCACTAGTGTCTCAAAGGGCTGCACAAACCACCACGACATCCTCGGTAGGCCCACATAAGGGCAAGGAAAACTCACACCCAGTGGGACGTCGGTGACAATGATGACTATGAGAACCTTGGAGAGGAGGAAAGCAATAGATGTCGAGCGGGTCTAACATGATACTGTGAAAGTTCAATCCACAATGGATCCAACACAGTCGCGAGAGTCCAGTCCAAAGCGGATTCAACACAGCAGCTAGAGTCCCGTTCACAGCGGAGCCAGCAGGAAACCATCCCAAGCGGAGGCGGATCAGCAGCGCAGAGATGTCCCCAGCCGATACACAGGCAAGCAGTACATGGCCACCGGATCGGAACGGACCCCCTCCACAAGGGAGAGTGGGACATAGAAGAAAAAGAAAAGAAACGGCAGATCAACTGGTCTAAAAAGGGAGTTTATTTAAAGGCTAGAGTATACAAATGAGTTTTAAGGTGAGACTTAAATGCTTCTACTAATGTAAAGTGCTTTTTTACAAATAAAATGTATTATTATTATTATTCTGTGTTCACTATGCTAGTTGCTCCTGAGCTTTAGTCACTGGTTGCCCACATATGGGGTCCTCTCCAAGGTTTCCCATAGCCCTTGCCATCGACGTCCCACTGGGGTGAGTTTTCCCTTGCCCTTATGGCGAATATCGTTGTGGCTTGTGCAGCCCTTTGAGACACTTGTGATTTCGGGCTATATAAATAAATATTGATTGATTGATTGATGGATCATGTGCCACCGGAACCGCAGTGCTGCGATTCGATAAAAAAAAAAAAAAAAAAAAAAGGAATGACGGAGCTTCGCGATTTCACAATAAGAGCGTGTCCCTCATTAAAGCGTGTTCTCATCACGCGGCGGCGAGGATGTGGGCGGCGCCGGAGAATGTGAGAAATGCGGAGGAGTCCAATGGAAGCGTCCCCTCTTTTCGGGCGACGGAATACTGTGGCCGCTCGTCGGGAATGAAGTGAGTTGTGAGCGAGTGAAAGGAGTGATGGAGTGGGGAGGACGAGTGAACAGACTCTCCATTCATTCCCTTCGGCCTTTCAAACAACCCGGGGGTTGCCATGGAAACCCCTTTTATGCCTGTTCCCTAATTACCCTAACCCCTTACACATACTCTCACACACACACACACACTTCTGGACGGACAAATCCCCCCCTCCAACTCCCCCTGTCCGTGCATACCAAAACGCTGAACTCTCGTCCCGTAACAGAACCCCCCCCCCCCCGAAGGATACTCACGGCGGGGACGAGGAGTTTCTTGACCTCGTTGATGGCCCGTTGCAGCTTGATCTTGGCCCGGTTGTGCGTGTCCTCCACGGTGATGAGGACGTGAAGGTCCTCGCTCAGGTGCTCCCAGTTGGGCTTGCCTCGGTTCATCTCCTCCTGGAGCACAACAACGGCGGAGTTAGCGTTCACTCGTTCACTCATTCATTCACGCACAAAACACTACGGCTGCAAGGGGGAGGTTTCAAGGCCGTCCAGAAACTCTGGCGCAACTTTCCCCGTTGCACTCCTCATTCTTTCTCGTCTCGCTCCACTCCCTGAATTGACAAACCTTCCTGCGATTCTCCGGCAAAAAGTCACAGTTGTTGCAAAATCCTTTTTTCTCCAGAAAAAAAGCACTATTTCAGATGTCGTGGGCGGTGACCCAAGTCAGCCGTGACGAGTCGTCACATTTGGTGCAAAAGTTGACGACTGCGCGAGTATTCTGGGTAAAAAAACAAAAAAACAACTGCACCAAAAATCCTAGAGGATCTTTGATTTGCATGTTTTCACAAAATGTAAAAACATTTAAATTAAAGATCCAGAGGATCTTTGATTTGCATGTTTTTATAAAATGTAAAAAAAAATGCTAATCAAAGATCCTCTATGTGACAGGAGCACTCTGATTTTTTTAAGGACAAATGTACAAAAAATTTGCAAATCAAAGATCCTCTATGTGACAGGAGCACTCTGCTTTTTTAAGGACAATGTAAAAAAAATGGTAATCAAAGATCCTCTATGTGACAGGAGCACTCTGCTTTTTAAGGACAAATGTAAAGAAAAAAAAATGCAAATCAAAGATCATCTATGTAACAGGAGCCGTCTGCTTTTTTTAAGGACAAATGTAAAATAAAAAAAAGCAAATCAAATATCCTCTATGTGACAGGAGCACTCTGCTTTTTTTAAGGACAAATGTAAAAACAAATGCGAATCAAAGATCCTCTATGTGACAGGAGCACTCTGATTTTTTTAAGGACAAATGTAAAAACAAATGCAAATCAAAGATCCTCTATGTGACAGGAGCACTCTGATTTTTTTAAGGACAAATGTACAAAAAATTTGCAAATCAAAGATCCTCTATGTGACAGGAGCACACTGCTTTTTTTAAGGAGAATGTAAAAAAAAAAAGCTAATCAAAGATCCTC
The DNA here is from genome assembly GCF_033978795.1 of Nerophis ophidion. Taxonomy (NCBI): domain Eukaryota; kingdom Metazoa; phylum Chordata; class Actinopteri; order Syngnathiformes; family Syngnathidae; genus Nerophis; species Nerophis ophidion. Next base: position 12,992,351 of record NC_084618.1, on the reverse strand, counting down.
CATGTGACAGGAGCACTCTGCTTTTTTAAGGACAAATGTAAAAAAAAAAAAATGCTAATCAAATATCATCTATGTAACAGGAGCCGTCTGCTTTTTTTAAGGACAAATGTAAAATAAAAAAAGCAAATCAAATATCCTCTATGTGACAGGAGCACTCTGCTTTTTTTAAGGACAAATGTAAAAAAAAATGCAAATCAAAGATCCTCTATGTGACAGGAGCACTCTGCTTTTTTAAGGACAAATGTAAAAAAAAATGCTAATCAAAGATCCTCTATGTGACAGGAGCACTCTGCGTTTTTAAGGACAAATGTAAAAAAAAAAAATGCTAATCAAAGATCATCTATGTGACAGGAGCACTCTGCTTTTTTAAGCACAAATGTAAAAACAAATGTTAATCAAAGATCCTCTATGTGACAGGAGCATTCTGCTTTTTTTTTAAAGACAAATGTAAAAAAAAAAGCTAATCAAAGATCCTCAATGTGACAGGAGCACTCTGATTTTTTCAAGGACAAATGTACAAAACATTTGCAAATCAAAGATCCTCTATGTAACAGGAGCATTCTGCTTTTTTTAAGGACAAATGTACCGGGCCGCGGAAGAATTTTTTATTAATTTTTATTTTTATTTATTTATTTTTTTTTCTTTGTCATGAAAAAGGGACGTTTTTGTTATGAAAAAGGGAGGTTTTTGTGCTTAGTGCACTAATTGTAAGTGTATATTGTGTTTTTTATGTTGATTTAATAAAAAAATTATTATTATATATATATTTTTTTTTAAAATAAAAATTTATAAAAAATTCTTCTGCGGCCCGGTACCAATCGGGCCACGGCCCGGTGGTTGGGGACCACTGCTCTATGTGACAGAAGCACTCTGCTTTTTTAAGGACAAATGTAAAAAAAAATGCAAATCAAAGATCCTCTATGTAACGGGAGCACTCTGCTTCTTTAAGAACAAATGTAAAAAAAAATGTTAATCAAAGATCCTCTACGTGACAGGAGCACTCTGATTTTTTTAAGGACAAATGTAAAAAAAAATGCTAATCAAAGATCCTCCATGTGACAGGAGCACTCTGCTTTTTTTAAGGACAAATGTAAAATAAATGCAAATCAAAGATTCTCTATGGGACAGGAGCAATCTGCTTTTTTTAAGGACAAATGTAAAAAAAAAAATGCAAATCAAAGATACTCTATGTGACAGGAGCACTCTGCTTTTTTTAAGGACAAATGTAGAAAAAAATGCAAATCAAAGATCCTCTATGTACCGGGAGCACTCTGCTTCTTTTAAGGACAAATGTAAAAAAAAAATGCAAATCAAAGATCCTCTATGTGACAGGAGCACTCTGCTTCTTTTAAGGACAAATGTAAAAAAAAAAATGCAAATCAAAGATCCTCTATGTGACAGGAGCACTCTGCTTTTTTTTTAAGGACAAATGTAAAATAAATGCAAATCAAAGATTCTCTATGGGACAGGAGCAATCTGCTTTTTTTAAGGACAAATGTAAAAAAAAAAATGCAAATCAAAGATCCTCTATGTGACAGGAGCACTGCTTTTTTTAAGGACAAATGTAGAAAAAATGCAAATCAAAGATCCTCTATGTGACAGGAGCACTCTGCTTCTTTTAAGGACAAATGTAAAAAAAAAATGCAAATCAAAGATCCTCTATGTGACAGGAGCACTCTGCTTCTTTTAAGGACAAATGTAAAAAAAAAAATGCAAATCAAAGATCCTCTATGTGACAGGAGCACTCTGCTTTTTTTTTAAGGACAAATGTAAAATAAATGCAAATCAAAGATTCTCTATGGGACAGGAGCAATCTGCTTTTTTTAAGGACAAATGTAAAAAAAAAAATGCAAATCAAAGATCCTCTATGTGACAGGAGCACTGCTTTTTTTAAGGACAAATGTAGAAAAAATGCAAATCAAAGATCCTCTATGTGACAGGAGCACTCTGCTTCTTTTAAGGACAAATGTAAAAAAAAAAAAATGCAAATCAAAGATCCTCTATGTGACAGGAGCACTCTGCTTTTTTTAAGGACAAATGTAAAACAAAATGCAAATCAAAGATCCTCTATGTGACAGGAGCAGTCTGCTTTTTTTAAGGACAAATGTAAAAAAAATGCAAATCAAAGATCCTCTATGTGACAGGAGCACTCTGCTTTTTTAAGGACAATGTAAAAAAAAATGCTAATCAAAGATCCTCCATGTGACAGGAGCACTCTGCTTTTTTAAGGACAAATGTAAAAAAAAAAATGCTAATCAAAGATCATCTATGTAACAGGAGCCGTCTGCTTTTTTTAAGGACAAATGTAAAATAAAAAAGCAAATCAAATATCCTCTATGTGACAGGAGCACTCTGCTCTTTTAAAGACAAATGTAAAAAAAAAAATGCAAATCAAAGATCCTCTATGTGACAGGAGCCGTCTGCTTTTTTAAGGACAAATGTAAAATAAAAAAAGCAAATTAAAGATCCTCTACGTGACAGGAGCACTCTGCTTTTTTTTAAGGACAAATGTAAAAAATGCTGATCAAAGATCCCCAATCAGACAGGAGCACTCTGCTTTTTTAAGGACAAATGTACAAAAAAATGCAAATCAAAGATCCTCTATGTGACAGGAGCACTCTGTTTTTTTAAAGGTTAAATGTAAAAAAAAAATGCCAATCAAAGATCCTCTATGTGACAGGAGCATTCTGCTTTTTTTAAGGACAAATGTACCGGGCCGCGGAAGAATTTTTTATTAATTTTTATTTTATTTTTATTTTATTTTTATTTTTTTCTTTGTCATGAAAAAGGGACGTTTTTGTTATGAAAAAGGGAGGTTTTTGTTCTTAGTGCACTAATTGTAAGTGTATATTGTGTTTTTATGTTGATTTAATAAAAAAATTATTATTATTTATTTATTTATTTTTAAATAAAAATTAATTAAAAATTCTTCTGCGGCCCGGTACCAATCGGGCCACTGCTCTATGTGACAGGAGCACTCTGCTTCTTTAAGAACAAATGTAAAAAAAAAAATGCAAATCAAAGATCCTCTATGTAACGGGAGCACTCTGCTTCTTTAAGAACGATTGTAAAAAAAAATTGCAAATCAAAGATCCTCTATGTAACGGGAGCACTCTGCTTCTTTAAGAACAAATGTAAAAAAAAATGTTAATCAAAGATCCTCTACGTGACAGGAGCACTCTGATTTTTTTAAGGACAAATGTAAAAAAAAATGCTAATCAAAGATCCTCCATGTGACAGGAGCACTGCTTTTTTTAAGGACAAATGTAAAATAAATGCAAATCAAAGATTCTCTATGGGACAGGAGCAATCTGCTTTTTTTAAGGACAAATGTAAAAAAAAAAAATGCAAATCAAAGATCCTCTATGTGACAGGAGCACTGCTTTTTTTAAGGAAAAATGTAAAAAAAAATGCAAATCAAAGAGACGCAGATCGACCGCCATAGACTTGTTTCTTCAGCATTGTCCACACATTTAAATCAGGACTTTAGGGAAGACCATTCTAAAACCTTCATTCTAGCCATTCCTTTACCCTTTTTGTCCTGTTAGAACACCCAACTGCGCCCGAGACCCAACCTCCGGGTTAATGATTTTAGGTAATCCTGAAGAATTTAGAGTTAATCCTCCTTTTTCATTGTCCCATTTACTCTCTGCAATGCACCGGTTCTATTGGCAGCAAAACAGGCCCAGAGCATATTACTACCACCACCATGCTTGGCGGTAGTTATGGTGTTCCTGGGATTAAAGGCCTCACCGTGTCACATTGAGCTGGTGACGAACCCCAAGATGCAGAGATGAGAAAACATGATTTAATTTAACACTAAAACAAAACCAAACAAAAGGGTACAAAAAAAAAGGCGCGCACAAGGCGGATAACAAACTTGGCTATGAACAAAAACACTTACTGTGGCACGAAGGAACTACGGCATGAGCAGAGTGAAAAGAAGTAGACACAACTACAACGATAAGTATTAATGACTGGAGGGGAAGGCAGCTTTGAATAGTACCTGGCTGATTGACACCAGGTGTGGCCAGGTGCCAATCAGCCACAGCTGGGGCGACACAGCTCTCAGGGAGACAAACAGGAAACTAGCAAAATAAGAGCGCTGACAGGAAACAAAGGGAAATGCAGAGGAAAAACTAAACATGGCCAAACTGTCAGGGACAAGCCTGACCCAGCGTGTCTCCACCAAACATCCTGCTGGCTAATGTGGCTAAAAAACTAAAATTTTGTCTCATCTAACATCACACGGACCAAGACAAGACCTTCTGGAGGGAAAATCTGTGGTCAGATGAAACAAAAATGCGACTCCTTGGCCGCAATACCCAGCAATACGTTTGGAGGAGACACGGTGAGGCCTTTAATCCCAGGAACACCACACCTACTGTTAAGCATGGTGGTGGTAGCGTTATGCTTTGGGCCTGTTTTGCGGCCAAAGGAACTGGTGCTTTACAGAGAGTCAAAGGGAGAATGAAAAAGACGGATTACCTCATACTTGGTCACAAAAAACATTCATGAAGTTTGCTTCTTTTATGATTTTTTTATGGGAAATGTGAGCAAATCTGTTGTTAATATTTGCTTACATGTCCTTTGGTAAGTTTCACTGCAATAAGGTGCTTTTGGTAGCCACCCACAAGCTTCCGGTTGAATTTTGGAGCACTCCTCTTGACAAAATTGGCGCAGTTCAGCTAAATTTGTCATTTTTTCTGACATTACCTTGTTTCTTCAGCATTGTCCACACGTTTAAATCAGGACTTTAGGGAAGGCCATTCTAAAATCTTAATTCTAGCCTGATTTAGCCATTCTTTTACCACTTTTGACGTGTGCTTGGGGTCATTGTCCTGTTGGAACACCTAATCCCGCCTAAGACCCAACCTCCGGACTCAAGATTTTAGGTTGTCCTGAAGAATTTAGAGGTAATATTCCTTTTTTTTCATTGTCCCATTTACTCTCTGTAAAGCACCAGTTTTATTGGCGGCAAAACAGGCCAAGAGCATAATACTTACCACCACCATGCTTGGTGGTAGGTATAGTGTTCCTGGGATTAAAGGCCTCACCCTGTCTCCTCCAAACATATTGCTGGGTATTGTGGCCAAACAGCAAAAAATCTGCTTTTTCTCCATACAAACATTGTACTATATACATACTATATGCAGACTTTACACACAAACAAGTGAATGCAAGGCATACTTGGTCAACCGCCATACAGGTCACACTGAGGGTGGCCGTATAAACAACTTTAACACTGTTACAAATATGCGCCACGCTGTGAACCCACACCAAACAAGAAGGACAACCACATTTAGGGAGAACATCTGCACCGTAACACAACAGAACAAATACCCAGGACCCCTTGCAGCACTAACTCTACCGGGATGCTACAATATACATTGGGGACCTGCCTTAAAGGGACTGCGTTCAACGTCCTCTACAACCTGTCGTCCCGTCCGCTTTTTCTCCATACGAACATTGTACTATATACATACTATATGCAGACTTTACACACAAACAAGTGAATGCAAGGCATACTTGGTAAACCGCCATACAGGTCACACTGAGGGTGGCCGTATAAACAACTTTAACACTGTTACAAATATGCGCCACGCTGTGAACCCACACCAAACAAGAAGGACAACCACATTTAGGGAGAACATCTGCACCGTAACACAACAGAACAAATACCCAGAACCCCTTGCAGCACTAACTCTACCGGGATGCTACAATATACATTGGGGACCTGCCTTAAAGGGACTGCGTTCAATGTCCTCTACAACCTGTCGTCCCGTCCGCTTTTTCTCCATACGAACATTGTACTATATACATACTATATGCAGACTTTACACACAAACAAGTGAATGCAAGGCATACTTGGTCAACCGCCATACAGGTCACACTGAGGGTGGCCGTATAAACAACTTCAACACTGTTACAAATATGCGCCACGCTGTGAACCCACACCAAACAAGAAGGACAACCACATTTAGGGAGAACATCTGCACCGTAACACAACAGAACAAATACCCAGAACCCCTTGCAGCACTAACTCTTCCGGGATGCTACAATATACATTGGGGACCTGCCTTAAAGGCACTGCGTTCAACGTCCTCTACAACCTGTCGTCCCGTCCGCTTTTCCGCCATACAAACATTGTAATATATACATACTATACGCAGACTTTACATACAAACAAGTGAATGCAATGCATACTTGGTCAACCGCCATACAGGTCACACTGAGGGTGGCCGTATAAACAACTTTAACACTGTTACAAATATGCGCCACACTGTGAACCCACACCAAACAAGAATGACAACCACATTTAGGGAGAACATCCGCGCCGTAACACAACATAAACAGAACAGAACAAATACCCAGAACCGCTTGCAGCACTAACTCTTCCTGGATGCTACAATATACATTGGGGACCTGCCTTAAAGGCACTGCGTTCAACTTCCTCTACAACCTGTCGTCCTGTCCGCTTTTCCGCCATACAAACATTGTACTATATACATACTATATGCAGACTTTACACACAAACAAGTGAATGCAACGCATACTTGCTCAACCGCCATACAGGTCACACTGAGGGTGGCCGTATAAACAACTTTAACACGGTTACAAATATGCGCCACACTGTGAACCCACACCAAACAAGAAGGACAACCACATTTAGGGAGAACATCCGCGCCGTAACACAACATAAACACAACAGAACAAATACCCAGAACCCCTTGCAGCACTAACTCTTCCGGGATGCTACAATATACATTGGGGACCTGCCTTAAAGGCACTGCGTTCAACGTCCTCTACAACCTGTCGTCCCGTCCGCTTTTCCTTCATACTAACATTGTACTATATGCAGACTTTACACACAAACAAGTGAATGCAAGGCATACTTGGTCAACCGCCATACAGGTCACACTGAGGGTGGCCGTATAAACAACTTTAACACTGTTACAAATATGCGCCACACTGTGAACCCACACCAAACAAGAAGGACAACCACATTTAGGGAGAACATCCGCGCCGTAACACAACATTAACACAACAGAACAAATACCCAGAACCCCTTGCAGCACGAACTCTTCCGGGATGCTACAATATACATTGGGGACCTGCCTTAAAGGCACTGCGTTCAACGTCCTCTACAACCTGTCGTCCCGTCCGCTTTTCCTCCATACAAACATTGTACTATATACATACTATATGCAGACTTTACACACAAACAAGTGAATGCAAGGCATACTTGCTCAACCGCCATACAGGTCACACTGAGGGTGGCCGTATAAACAACTTTAACACTGTTACAAATATGCGCCACACTGTGAACCCACACCAAACAAGAAGGACAACCACATTTAGGGAGAATATCCGCACCGTAACACAACATAAACACAACAGAACAAATACCCAGAACCCCTTGCAGCACTAACTCTTCCGGGATGCTACAATATACATTGGAGACCTGCCTTAATGGCACTGCGTTCAACGTCCTCTACAACCTGTCGTCCCGTCCGCTTTTCCTCCATACAAACATTGTACTATATACATACTATATGCAGACTTTACACACAAACAAGTGAATGCAAGGCATACTTGGTCAACCGCCATACAGGTCACACTGAGGGTGGCCGAATAAACAACTTTAACACTGTTACAAATATGCGCCACGCTGTGAACCCACACCAAACAAGAAGGACAACCACATTTAGGGAGAACATCTGCGCCGTAACACAACATAAACACAACAGAACAAATACCCAGAACCCCTTGCAGCACTAACTCTACCGGGATGCTACAATATACATTGGGGACCTGCCTTAAAGGCACTGCGTTCAACGTCCTCTACAACCTGTCGTCCCGTCCGCTTTTCCTCCATACAAACATTGTACTATATGCAGACTTTACACACAAACACGTGAATGCAAGGCATACTTGGTCAATCGCCATACAGGTCACACTGAGGGTGGCTGTATAAACAACTTTAACACTGTTACAAATATGCGCCACACTGTGAACCCACACCAAACAAGAAGGACAACCACATTTAGGGATAACATCCGCGCCGTAACACAACATAAACACAACAGAACAAATACCCAGTATCCCTTGCGGCACTAACTCTTCCGGGATGCTACAATATACAAACCCCGCCAAGTTAATGTTGATATTTACATTAGAAAGCTGCAAATAGGAAAGAGGCATTACATTTTTTTTTACATTTTTATTTAATATACCATTGATATTTTTAAATGATCATTATTATTATTATTTGAAAAGCGATTTTGCATGTCACTATAAAGTTATACAAGCCTTGCTGGTTCAATATTCAATGCAAAACTTGTTTGGCTCCCTATTAAAAGGTTCATTTGTTCAACCTTGGCCTTAAAATTTTGGCCCACTCTGTATTTGAGTTTGACACCCCCGTTCTACAGGAAAGTTCCGTGGCCAACAAGTATGTGCTCCAATCCCCCCCAAATAAAGACTTTTAGAAATGATTGGAAACTCAAGACAGCCATGACATTATGTTCTTTACAAGTGTACGTAAACTTTTGACCACGGTTGTATAAATACTATTTTGGATGTCATGGCGGAGTCGCCAGTCAGCCATGACTCGTCGTCACATTTCGGATGCCGAAAAGTTGACGACTTCCAAAAGCTCATGACCATAGGTGAGGATAGGAAAGTAGATCCACCCGCTAAATTGAGAGCTTTGCCTTCCGGCTCACGCATCTGTAATGGATATACGCTATATTGCCAAAAGTATTTGACCACCTGCCTTGACTCACGTATGAACTTGAACTGCCATCCCATTCCTAACCCATAGGGTTCGATATGACCATTTGCAGCTATTACACTACATTATCACTCTTCCGGGAAGGCTGTCCACAAGGTTGCCGAGTGTGTTTCCAGGAATTTTTCGACCAGTCTCCCGAAAGCGCATTGGCGAGTTGGAGAAGGCCTGGCTCTCAGTCTCCGTTCTAATTCATCCCAAAGGTGTTTAATCGAGGTCAGGTCAGGACTCTGTGCAGGCCAGTCAAGTTCATCCACACCAGAAAATAAACATTCAGAAAGGGACGGCGTGGCGCAGTGGGGAGAGTGGCCGTGCGCAACCCGAGGGTCCCTGGTTCAATCCCCACCCAGTACCGACCGCGTCACGTCCGTTGTGTCCTGAGCAAGACACTTCACTCTTGCTCCTGATGGGTGCTGGTTAGCGCCTTGCATGGCAGCTCCCTCCATCAGTGTGTGAATGTGTGTGTGAATTGGGTAAATGTGGAAGTAGTGTCAAAGCGCTTTGAGTACCTTGAAGGTAGAAAAGCGCTATACAAGTACAACCCATTTATCTTATAGTGTGTGTGTGGGGGGGCGTGTGAGAGGCAATAGTGTCATAGCGTATATTTTGATACTTGTCCTATTTTTCGGACTAAAACCCTTTCATCTTCTCAAAAATCGCCTTATAGCTCTCGGTCTCCGTTCTAATTCATCCCAAAGGTGTTCTATCGGGTTCAGGTTAGGACTCTGTGCAGGCCAGTCAAGTTCATCCACACCAGAAAATAAACATTCAGCATGAAAAAAGTGATGTCTTATAGTGTGTGTGAGAGGCAATAATGTCATAGCGTATATCTTGATAATTGTCCTATTTTTTAGACTATATCCCTTTCATCTTCTCAAAAATCGCCTTTTAACTCTCAGTCTCCGTTCTAATTCATCCCGAAGGTGTTGTGGTACCCTAGAGCAAGGGCTAAGGCGAACTCCTGAAAAACAACTCCACACCATAATTCCTCCTAAACCAAATTTCACACAAATTTTCGCACTTAAAACCCTTTAATTTTCTCAAAAATCGACAGTGTGCCTTATAACGCTCAGTCTCCATTCTAATTCATCCCAAAGGTGTTCTATCAGGTTCAGGTCAAGACTCTGCGCAGGCCAGTCAAGTTCACCTACATCAGACTCTGTCTTTATGGACCTTGCTTTGTGCACTGGTGCACAGTCACGTTGGAAGAGGAAGGGGCGCGCTACAAACTGTTCCCACAAATTTGGGAGCGTGGAATTGTCCAAAATGTGTTGTTATCCTGGAGCAAGGGCCAAGGCCAACTCCTGAAAAACAACCCCACACCATAATTCCTACTAAACCAAATTTCAAACAAATTTTCGCCCCTTTCATTTTCTCAAAAATCGACAGTGCACCACATAACGCTCAGTCTCCATTCTAATTCATCCCGAAGGTGTTCTATCGGGTTTTCAGGTCAAGACTCTGTGCAGGCCAGTCAAGTTCACCTACATCAGACTCTGTTTTTATGGACCTTGCTTTGTGCACGGTGGAAGAGGAAGGGGCCTGCTACAAACTGTTCCCACAAATTTGGGAGCGTGGAATTGTCCAAAATGTGTTGTTATCCTGGAGCAAGGGCCAAGGCCAACTCCGGGAAAACAACTTCACACCATAATTCCTCCTAAACCAAATTTCAAACAATTTTTCGACCCTTTCATTTTCTCAAAAATCGACAGTGCGCCTTATAACACTCAGTCTCCATTCTAATTCATCCCGAAGGTGTTCTATCGGGTTCAGGTCAGGACTCTGTGCAGGCCAGTCAAGTTCACCTAAATCAGACTCTGTCTTTATGGACCTTGCTTTGTGCACGGTGGAAGAGAAAGGGCCCCGCTACAAACTGCTCCCACAAATTTGGGAGCGTGGAATTGTCCAAAATGTGTTGTTATCCTGGAGCAAGGGCCAAGGCCAACTCCTGAAAAACAACCCCACACCATAATTCCTCCTAAACCAAATTTCATTTTTTTTTTCGCCCCTTTCATTTTCTCAAAAATTGACAATGCGCCTTATAATGCTCAGTCTCCATTCCAATTCATCCCAAAGGTGTTCTATCGGGTTCAGGTCAGGACTCTGTGCAGGCCAGTCAAGTTCACCTAAATCAGACTCTGTCTTTATGGACCTTGCTTTGTGCCCGGTGGACGAGAAAGGGGCCCGCTACAAACTGTTCCCACAAATTTGGGAGCGTGGAATTGTCCAAAATGTGTTGTTATCCTGGAGCAAGGGCCAAGGCCAACTCCTGAAAAACAACCCCACACCAAAAATCCTCCTAAACCAAATTTCAAACAAATGTTCGCCTCTTTCATTTTCTCAAAAATCGATTGAGCGTTATGAGGCGCACTGTCTCCATTCTAATTCATCCCAAAGGTGTTCTATCGGGTTCAGGTCAAGACTCTGTGCAGGCCAGTCAAGTTCACCTACATCAGACTCTGTCTTTATGGACCTTGCTTTGTGCACTGGTGCACAGTCACGTTGGAAGAGGAAGGGGCGCGCTACAAACTGTTCCCACAAATTTGGGAGCGTGGAATTGTCCAAAATGTGTTGTTATCCCGGAGCAAGGGCCAAGGCCAACTCCTGAAAAACAACCCCACACCATAATTCCTCCTAAACCAAATTTCAATTTTTTTTTCGCCCCTTTCATTTTCTCAAAAATTGACAATGCGCCTTATAATGCTCAGTCGCCATTCTAATTGCTCTAT
>NC_084618.1:12965828-12975828 GCF_033978795.1 Nerophis ophidion | reverse complement strand
GAGGTGTGAACAATTTAAGACATAAATCATGGTCCCAATACGGAAAACTGTTGCATTTAACAGAGAGACAAATACTAGAATCTGTGAACATTGCTCCAAAGTCAGGATTTATTAGGTTGATTTCATGTGCATACAAAAGTAAATATTGACAGATGCGAAGGCAGCAATATTAGATAAAAGTAGACGGCAGCTAAAGAAGGACTTCCCAACCAAAAAAAGTACCGTCCATGTGAGGAGATGTGAACAAACTAAGACATAAATCATGGTCCCAATACGGAAAACTGTTGCATTTAACAGAGAGACAAATACTAGAATCCGTGAACATTGCTCCAAAGTCAGGATTTTTTTTGGTTGATTTCATGTGCATACAAAACCAAACAATGACAGGTGCAAAGGCAGCAATATTAGATAAAAGTAGACTGCAGCTAAAGAAGGACTTCCCAACAAAGAAAAGCACAGTCCATATGAGGACCGTTGAACAAACTAAGACATAAATCATTGTCCCAATACGGAAAACTGTTGCATTTAACAGAGAGACAAATACTAGAATCTGTGAACATTGCTCCAAAGTCAGGATTTATTAGGTTGATTTCATGTGCATACAAAAGTAAACATTGACAGGTGCAAAGGCAGCAATATTAGATAAAAGTAGACGGCAGCTAAAAAAGGACTTCCCAACAAGGAAAAGTACCGTCCATATGAGATGTGAACAAACTAAGACATAAATTATGATCCCAGTAAAGAAAACCATTGCATCTAACAGAGAGACAAATACTAGAATCCGTGAACATTGCTCCAAAGTCAGGATTTTTTGGGTTGATTTCATGTGCATACAGAAGTAAATATTGACAGATGCAAAGGCAGCAATATATGATAAAAGTAGACGGCAGCTAAAGAAGGACTTCTCAACAAGTAAAAGCACCGTCCATATGAGGACCGGTGAACAAACTAAGACATAAATCATGCTCCCAGTAAGGAAAACATTCCATCTAACAGAGAGACAAATACTAGAATCCGTGAACATTGCTCCAAAGTTAGAATTTTTTTGGTTGATTTCATGTGCATACAAAAGTAAACATTGACAGGTGCAAAGGCAGCAATATTAGATAAAAGTAGACGGCAGCTAAAAAAGGACTTCCCAACAAGTAAAATCACCGTCCATATGAGGACCGGGGAACAAACTAAGACATAAATCATGATCCCAGTAACGAAAACCATCGCATCTAACAGAGAGACAAATACTAGAATCCGTGAACATTGCCCCAAAGTTGGGATTTTTTGGTTGATTTCATGTGCATACAGAAGTAAACATTTACAGGTGCAGAGGCAGGAATATTAGATAAAAGTAGACGGCAGCTAAAGAAGGACTTCCCAACAAGGAAAAGTACTGTTCATCTGAGGACCGGTCAACAATTTAAGACATAAATCATGCTCCCAGTAAGGAAAACCATTGCATCTAACAGAGACAAATACTAGAATCCGTGAACATTGCTCCAAAGTCAGGATTTTTTTGGTTGATTTCATGTGCATACAGAAGTAAACAATGACAGGTGCAAAGGCTGCAATATTAGACAAAAGTAGACGGCAGCTAAAGAAGGACTTCCCAACCAAAAAAAGTACCGTCCATGTGAGGAGATGTGAACAAACTAAGACATAAATCATGGTCCCAATACGGAAAACTGTTGCATCTAACAGAGAGACAAATACTAGAATCCGTGAACATTGCTCCAAAGTCTGGATTTTTTTCGGTTGATTTCATGTGCATACAAAAGTAAACATTGACAGGTGCAGAGGCAGCAATCTATGATAAAAGTAGACGCCAGCTAAAGAGGGACTTCCCAACAAGGAAAAGTACCGTCCAGATGAGGACCGTTGAACAAACTAAGACATAAATCATGGTCCCAATACGGAAAACTGTTGCATTTAACAGAGAGACAAATACTAGAATCTGTGAACATTGCTCCAAAGTCAGGATTTATCAGGTTGATTTCATGTGCATACAAGAGTAAACATTGACAGGTGAAAAGTCTGCAATATTAGATAAAAGTAGACGGCAGCTAAAGGACTTCCCAACAAGTAAAAGTACTGTCCATATGAGGACCGGTGAACAAACTAAGACATAAATCATTGTCCCAATACGGAAAACCGTTGTATCTAACAGAGAGACAAATACTAGAATCCGTGAACATTGCTCCAAAGTCAGGATTTTTTGGTTGATTTCATGTGCATACAGAAGTAAACAATGACAGGTGCAGAGGCAGGAATATTAGATAAAAGTAGTCGGCAGCTAAAAAAGGACTTCCCAACAAGTAAAAGAACCGTCCATATGAGGACCGGTGAACAAACTAAGACATAAATCATGCTCCAAGTATGGAAAACCATTGCATCTAACAGAGAGACACATACTCAAATCCGTGAACATTGCTCCAAAGTCTGGATTTTTTGTTGATTTTCATGTGCATACAGAAGTAAACATTGAAAGGTGGAAAGGCAGGAATATTAGATAAAAGTAGACGGCAGCTAATGAAGGACTTCCCAACAAGGAAAACCACCATTCATATGAGGACAGGTGAACAAACTAAGACAAATCATGATCCCAGTAAGGAAAACCATCGCATCTAACAGAGAGACAAATACTCAAATCCGTGAACATTGCTCCAAAGTCTGGATTTTTTGGGTTGATTTCATGTGCATACAAAAGTAAATATTGACAGATGCAAAGGCAGCAATATTAGATAAAAGTAGACGGCAGCTAAAGAAGGACTTCCCAACAAGGAAAAGTACCGTCCATATGAGGACCGGTGAACAATTTAAGACATAAATTATGCTCCCAGTACGGAAAACCGTTGCATCTAACAGAGAGACAAATACTAGAATCCGTGAACATTGCTCCAAAGTCATGTTTTTTTTGGTTGATTTTATGTGCATACAGAAGTAAACATTGACATGTGAAAAGGCTGCAATATTAAATAAAAGTAGACGGCAGCTAAAGGACTTCCCAACAAGTAAAAGCACCGTCCATATGATGACCGGTGAACAAACTAAGACATAAATCATGGTCCCAATACGGAAAACTGTTGCATTTAACAGAGAGACAAATACTAGAATCTGTGAACATTGCTCCAAAGTCAGGATTTTTTGGTTGATTTCATGTGCATACAGAAGTAAACAATGACAGGTGCAGAGGCAGGAATATTAGATAAAAGTAGTCGGCAGCTAAAAAAGGACTTCCCAACAAGTAAAAGAACCGTCCATATGAGGACCGGTGAACAAACTAAGACATAAATCATGCTCCAAGTATGGAAAACCATTGCATCTAACAGAGAGACACATACTCAAATCCGTGAACATTGCTCCAAAGTCTGGATTTTTTGTTGATTTTCATGTGCATACAGAAGTAAACATTGAAAGGTGGAAAGGCAGGAATATTAGATAAAAGTAGACGGCAGCTAACGAAGGACTTCCCAACAAGGAAAACCACCATTCATATGAGGACAGGTGAACAAACTAAGACAAATCATGATCCCAGTAAGGAAAACCATCGCATCTAACAGAGAGACAAATACTCAAATCCGTGAACATTGCTCCAAAGTCTGGATTTTTTTGGTTGATTTCATGTGCATACAGAAGTAAATATTGACAGCTGCAAAGGCAGAAATATTAGATAAAAGCTAAAGGACTTCCCTATTCTTCCCCGACCCCCCCCCCCCCCCCCCCCCCCCCCCCGCCAGGTGAACAGCTGATTTTACCACTTCTGGTGCTGACGTAAGACAACCCGTGACCGTAGGATGAACTACGGTACTAAGACTATAGTGGCCATTAACAGTTAGCTTCTATAGCTGGGTTACCCAAAGTGTGGCACAGGGGCCATCCGTGGTCCATGTCACCGGCCTTTAGTACATTACAAAAAACTAAAACATTTAAGCCTCATGTGCACCCCCTGGTGGTGAAATCTGTCAAAATTAGGGTGGTACCAACAAGGAAGGATTTTTCAAATTGATTTTGTGTCGGATTTAAAAGTGCTCCCCCTCTGGCCAACATATGAAATAGCAAGTGTGTGTAAAATATTGAAGTGCTCCCAATCTGGCCAACATATGAAATAACAAGTGGGTGTAAGAAATTCAAATGCGCCCCCATTGGCCAAAATGTATTTAAAAAATAAAATAAATATTTATACAGGGACATACTAAAACAACTTGAAGTAAATAATGAAGATTAAAAAACAATTACAAACAAAAGCAGAATTTTTCTCACAGTGTCGACTTTTTTCTCATATTTTGGGAACAATTTCTCATTTTCTCTCTGTTTCTGTAATATTGCAATATTGTTTCGTAAAACTATTACTTATTTATGAAAAATATATAAATTTTTAATGCAAAATGACGACATTTGTCATATAAAATGTTGCCATTTTTTTGGTTGATATTGTACAATAGTGACATTTTTGTATTAAAATTATGACTTTTGTCATAATATTGCCATGCAAAATTCAGATTATTTTTACAATCAGGTTATTGAAATATTGAGTGCCCGCCCCTCTGGCCAACATATGAAATAACAAGTGTGTGTAAAAAATTGAAATGCGCCCCCTTTGGCCAAAATTGATTAAAAAAAAAAATATGTATCTAGGGACATAATATAATAACTTGAAGTAAATAATGAAGATTACAAAGCAATTAGAAACAAAAAATTAAATAAATAAAAAATTACTAAAAGCATGTTTCAACTTTTTTCTTATAAAATTGGAAAAATGTTTTCATTTACTTTCTGTTTTTGTAATATTGTAATATTTTTCTGGTAAAAGTATTACTTTTTTATGAATAATTTTTTTTGATGCAAAATGACAACATTTGTCATATAAAATTCTGACTTTTATCACAATATTGCCAAATTTTTTGTTGTTCGTGTAAAACATTGGGATTTTTTTGATTAAAATGATGACTTTTGTCATCATTTTGCTAAGTAAAATTCCTATTATAATTATAATGTTGCCAAAATTTAAAAGTTTTCTCATAAAGCTGTGACTTTTGTACAGTAAAAATTACGAATGTTTTCATAAAATTGACAACATTTTAAGCTTTTCTTGTAATGTAGCGACTGTCATTGAGTAAAATTCCAACTTTTATCATAATATTGCACAAGTGTTCAGTTTTTCTTGTAAAATGCTGATTTGCGTCCAGTAAAATGACAACTTTTATTATAACACTGCAAAAATTAGAAGTTTTTCTGGTGTAATTGTGACCTTTTGTTTGTGAAATTACAACTCATTTTTCACAACCTTTTTTATGTTTGCATAGTATGTACATATTATTAATGTTGTAAATAAAAATATTTATACATCTAAAAGGGTGGTCCTAAAGAGGTAAGCATTTTTCAGAGGTCTCAGGAAGGTAACAAATACAAGAATGTGTGTGTTTAAGAAATTGAAATGCGCCCCCTCTGGCCAAAATTAAAAAAATACAATAAATATGTATGTAGGGACATACAAAAATAACTTAAAGTAAATAATGAAGATTAAAAACCAATTACAAAAAAAAATTTAAAAAACAAAAAATGTACTAAAAGCAGTCTTTTTCTCACAATGTGTCGACTTTTAAAAAATAAAATATGGAACAATTTCTCATATTATTTCCGCGTCTGTAATATTGCAATATTTTCTCGTCAAAATTATTACTTTTTTATGTAAAATTATTCCTTTTTAATGCAAAATGCCGACATTTGTCATGTAAAATTCTGACTTTTATCACAATATTGCCAATTTTTTTGTTGTAACAGTAACATTTTTTGGAGTAAAATGATGACTTTTGTCATAATTTTGCCAAGTAAAATTCCTATTATTAATATAATATTACCAACATTTTAAAGTTTTGTCATAAAATTGAGACTTTTGTCGACTAAAATTACCGGTCGATCTTGGAGCCGTACCACCGACAGACGATGGATCCCCTGCTGTTTTTCTTGGGAATTAATTTTCCCTTCATTTGCACCTTCTTTCCCTCATATTACCACTCGCACGGCTCTGCTAGCATCACAACTAACGTTACCCAGTCTGCTACCTCTCTGCTCCATGAGGGCGTATACGTTTGTGACGTATGACGTGACGTGTGTAAGTTTGTGCACTTGCTGAAAGTTTAATGCAGGGGTCTCGAACTCAATTTACCTGGGGGCCACAGGATGCAGAAACTGGCTGAGGCTGGGCCGCAAGAAAAGATTTCTTTAAAAAAAAAATCTAACATGCACTTTTTAATGAATTCACCTTCTTTGAATGGCTTTCCCACCCGAGCAACGTACTTACCAACTCTCGCGATCTTTCCGGGAAACACCCGAATATCAGTGCCCCTCCCGACAATCTCCAACTGCCATCTTGTATATTGTAGCCCGGAAGAGTAGGGCTGCATGGGATTCTGGGTATTTGTTCTGTTGTGTTTATGTTGTGTTACGGTGCGGATGTTGTCCCAAAATGTGTTTGTCATTCTTGTCTGGTGTGGGTTCACAGTGTGGCGCATATTTGTAACAGTGTTAAAGTTGTTTATACGGCCACCCTCAGTGTGACCTGTATGGCTGTCGATCAACTATGTCTTGCAGTCGCCAATTGCGTCCGCAGAAGTCAAATACAAAATTATGGCTGGGCTGGCAAAGCTGTTGGCACAGGTTGTAGAGGATGTAACAGACAGTACCTCCACGGTGCCCCCTCAATATTATTGTCTGGGTAAAATTTGGGAGAATGATTACCTCTGGGGGGACACTGAAAATTGGTAGTCTCCCGGAAAAATCGAGGGCATGCAAGTATGACGCTGTAAAGCGCCATTCATATAAAACTCGCGGGCCGCACCAGCAATAAAGTTTCATATTAAGGTGCTCTCTGAGCTGCAACCTTATCGTGGTAGAGGAGTTTGCGTGTCCCAATGATCCTAGGAGCTATGTTGTCCGGGGGCATAAAGCCCCCTGGTAGGGTCTCCCAAGGCAAACAGGTTCTAGGTGAGGGATCAGACAAAGAGCAGCTCGAAGAGCTCGAAGACCTTTATGAAGAAGAAACATCATGGACCCAGATTTCCCTCGCCCGGACGCGGGTCACCGGGGCCCCCCTCTGGAGCCAGGCCCGGAGGTGGGGCACGATGGCGAGCGCCTGGTGGCCGGGCCTGTTCCCATGGGGCCCGGCCGGGCACAGCCCGAAGAGGCAACGTGGGTCACCCCTCCAATGGGCTCACCACCCATAGCAGGGGCCATAGAGGTCGGGTGCATTGTGAGCTGGGCGACAGCCGAAGGCAGGGCACTTGGCGGTCCGATCCTCGGCTACAGAAGCTAGCTCTTGGGACGTGGAACGTCACGTCACTGGGGGGGAAAGAGCCTGAGCTAGTGCGCGAAGTTGAGAAATTCCGGCTGGATATAGTCGGACTCACTTCGACGCACAGCAAGGGCTCTGGAACCACTTCTCTCGAGAGGGATTGGACCCTCTTCCACTCTGGCGTTGCCGGCAGTGAGAGGCGACGGGCTGGGGTGGCAATTCTTGTTTCCCCCCGGCTCAAAGCCTGTACGTTGGAGTTCAACCCGGTGGACGAAAGGGTAGCCTCCCTCCGCCTTCGGGTGGGGGGACGGGTCCTGACTGTTGTTTGTGCTTATGCACCAAACAGCAGTTCAGAGTACCCACCCTTTTTGGAAGCGCTCGAGGGAGTACTGGAAAGTGCTCCCCCGGGTGATTCCCTTGTCCTACTGGGAGACTTCAACGCTCACGTTGGCAACGACAGTGAAACCTGGAGAGGCGTGATTGGGAAGAATGGCCGCCCGGATCTGAACCCGAGTGGTGTTTTGTTATTGGACTTTTGTGCTCGTCACAGTTTGTCCATAACAAACACCATGTTCAAACATAAGGGTGCCCATATGTGCACTTGGCACCAGGACACCCTAGGCCGCAGTTCCATGATCGACTTTGTAGTTGTGTCATCGGATTTGCGGCCTCATGTTATGGACACTCGGGTGAAGAGAGGGGCGGAGCTTTCTACCGATCACCACCTGGTGGTGAGTTGGCTGCGATGGTGGGGGAGGATGCCGGACAGACCTGGGAGGCCCATACGCATTGTGAGGGTCTGCTGGGAACGTCTGGCAGAGTCTCCTGTCAGACAAAGTTTCAATTCCCACCTCCGGAAGAACTTTGAACATGTCACGAGGGAGGTGCTGGACATTGAGTCCGAGTGGACCATGTTCCGCACCTCTATTGTCGAGGCGGCAGATCGGAGCTGTGGCCGCAAAGTAGTTGGTGCCTGTCGGGGCGGCAATCCTAAAACCCCTTGGTGGACACCAGCGGTGAGGGATGCCGTCAAGCTGAAGAAGGAGTCCTATCGGGTCCTTTTGGCTCATAGGACTCCGGAGGCAGTGGACAGGTACCGACAGGCCAAGCGGTGTGCAGCTTCAGCGGTCGCGGAGGCAAAAACTCGGACATGGGAAGAGTTCGGGGAAGCCATGGAAAACGACTTCCGGACGGCTTCGAAGCGATTCTGGACCACCGTCCGCCGCCTCAGGAAGGGGAAACAGTGCACTATCAACACCGTGTATGGTGCGGATGGTGTTCTGCTGACCTCGACTGCGGATGTTGTGGATAGGTGGAAGGAATACTTCGAAGACCTCCTCAATCCCACCAACACGTCTTCCTATGAGGAAGCAGTGCCTGGGGAATCTGTGGTGGACTCACCTATTTCTGGGGCTGAGGTCGCTGAGGTAGTTAAAAAGCTCCTCGGTGGCAAGGCCCCAGGGGTGGACGAGATCCGCCCGGAGTTCCTTAAGGCTCTGGATGCTGTGGGGCTGTCTTGGTTGACAAGACTTTGCAGCATCGCGTGGACATCGGGGGCGGTACCTCTGGATTGGCAGACCGGGGTGGTGGTTCCTCTCTTTAAGAAGGGCGACCGGAGGGTGTGTTCCAACTATCGTGGGATCACACTCCTCAGCCTTCCCGGTAAGGTTTATTCAGGTGTACTGGAGAGGAGGCTACGTCGGATAGTCGAACCTCGGATTCAGGAGGAACAGTGTGGTTTTCGTCCTGGTCGTGGAACTGTGGACCAGCTCTATACTCTCGGCAGGGTTCTTGAGGGTGCATGGGAGTTTGCCCAACCAGTCTACATGTGCTTTGTGGACTTGGAGAAGGCATTCGACCGTGTCCCTCGGGAAGTCCTGTGGGGAGTGCTCAGAGAGTATGGGGTATCGGACTGTCTTATTGCGGCGGTCCGTTCCCTGTACGATCAGTGCCAGAGCTTGGTCCGCATTGCCGGCAGTAAGTCGAACACATTTCCAGTGAGGGTTGGACTCCGCCAAGGCTGTCCTTTGTCACCGATTCTGTTCATAACTTTTATGGACAGAATTTCTAGGCGCAGTCAAGGCGTTGAGGGGTTCCGGTTTGGTAACCGCAGGATTAGGTCTCTGCTTTTTGCAGATGATGTGGTCCTGATGGCTTCATCTGACCGGGATCTTCAGCTCTCGCTGGATCGGTTCGCAGCCGAGTGTGAAGCGACCGGAATGAGAATCAGCACCTCCAAGTCCGAGTCCATGGTTCTCGCCCGGAAAAGGGTGGAGTGCCATCTCCGGGTTGGGGAGGAGACCCTGCCCCAAGTGGAGGAGTTCAAGTACCTAGGAGTCTTGTTCACGAGTGAGGGAAGAGTGGATCGGGAGATCGACAGGCGGATCGGTGGGGCGTCTTCAGTAATGCGGACGTTGTACCGGTCCGTTGTGGTGAAGAAGGAGCTGAGCCGGAAGGCAAAGCTCTCAATTTACCGGTCGATCTACGTTCCCATCCTCACCTATGGTCATGAGCTTTGGGTCATGACCGAAAGGATAAGATCACGGGTACAAGCGGCCGAAATGAGTTTCCTCCGCCGTGTGGCGGGGCTCTCCCTTAGAGATAGGGTGAGAAGCTCTGCCATCCGGGAGGAACTCAAAGTAAAGCCGCTGCTCCTTCACATCGAGAGGAGCCAGATGAGGTGGTTCGGGCATCTGGTCAGGATGCCACCCGAAC
>NC_084618.1:12943328-12960828 GCF_033978795.1 Nerophis ophidion | reverse complement strand
TACCGTCGGAAAGGTCTCAATTGGACCTACGGCGGTCCTTTAAAGTGGAAAAGTTTTGTGTTACCATGGCAACGCTATTCAACAATAAATAAAAAACGGGCCAATTGAATGGGTACACTCATTTTAATGGACGATTGCTCTGAGACAAACGCCAAAAAGACAACAGTACCTCCTCTTGTAGCTCAGCCTTTCTTTCACGTAGCTCGGTGCTTAACGACTTGATTTGTTCACACCCTCGTCTACTTTAACCCAAGCAAAAAAAAAAAAAGTTGACGTCCAATTTTTGGTTTTGGCTAGATGGCAATCAGAGTGCCTTAGCTTGCTAACATGCTAACGTTCAATGTCAATCAATGTTTATTTATATAGCCCTAAATCACAAGTGTCTCAAATGGCTGCAGAAGCCACAACAACATCCTCGGGGCAAGGAAAAACTCAACCCAGTGGGATGACAATGGGAAACCTTGGAGAGGACCGCAGATTACATCAGAATGATAACTTTTTATGCTACGTTTGCAACCGTTTAGACCAGAGTTATAAATTGGTGCGTGACATTTGTTAGATGCTAGCATGCAAACGATAGCGTGCTGGCAAGCTAACGTAAGCATTCTAAGTTTTTCATCAAATTTTAAGAGATTCTTACACTTAATACGAGACAAACCGGCCAACGGACCCCCACGTATGTTATACCGTAGGAAAGGTCTTGTTCGCGTCGATGGTGGTACTTTAAATTGGGAAGGTTTTGTGTTACCATGGCAACGCTATTCAACAATAAATAAAAAACGTGCCAATTGAATGGGTACATTCATTTTAACGGACGATTGCTCTGGGACAAACGGCGAAAAGACAAGAGTACCTCCTCTTGTAGCTCAGCCTCTTTCACGTAGCTCGGTGCTTAACGTCTCATTTTGTCCACACCCTTGTCTACTTTGACCCCGGCTAAAAAGTTTTGACGTCCAATTTTTGGGTTTTGCCAGCTTGTAATCAGAGGGCCTTAGCTTGTTAACATGCTAACATTAGCATGCTGACTTTTTGTGCTACTTTTTCAACCGTTTACACCAGAGTTATAACTTGGTATGTGACATTTGTTAGCTGTTAGCATGTAAACGATAGCATGCTGGCAAGCTAACTTAAGCATGCTAAGTTTTTCATCTAATTTTAACCTTTTTTCTCTATTTACGCAGCCATACGAGTCATATAACTTGGTATATGACGCATGCAAACATTTTTTACACATGCTAAATGTTAGCATTTTAATGTCTGCATGCTAACGTTTTAGGATAGCTGCGTTGCTTATATTGTACAGTTACTCCCAAAACTCTCCGATTCAGACACTTGGCACCATCTTAAAAGTGCGGCGGCTTCCTGGTACCCGCGGCCAGAAGTCCAGGGCACAGATAGCAGGCCCGTCAAAATTTCCGCGGGAATTTTCTAGTTTTATTTATTGTTGAAAAAAATTACTTTTAGGACAAGCAGCAGTGGGATTCTTTCGCTAATAATACGAGACGAACCGGCCCTCGGACCCCCACATATGTTATACCGTAGGAAAGGTCTCGTTCGCGTCGATGGGGGTACTTTAAATTGGGAACATTTCGTGTTACCATGGCAACGCTATTCACCAATAGAATTAAAAAAGGGGCCAATTGAATGGGGTACATCCATTTTAATGGACGATTGCTCCGAGACAAACGCCGGAAAGACTACATTCGATGTTTTTGAGCTAATTTTGAAACAGTTTAATCCTGAGTCATATAGCTTGGTATGTGACAGCTGTCAACTGCCAGTGTGATGATCTTAGCATGCTAGCAAGCTAACTCAGGCATGCTAACTTTTTCATCTGATTTGACACTTTTTCCGCTATTTCCGCGGCCATACACCTTACAGTCGTGTTACTTGAAATGTGAGATATGCTAACCACAAAGTATATGCCTCGGAGTCAGATATTTTGTTATTTGACGCATGCTAACCTTTAGCATGCTAGCTGTTAAGATAATGTTACAGGTATACGTCTCGGGGTCAAATATTTTGTTATTTGACGCATGTTAACTGTTAGCATGCTAGCTGTTTTGGATAAAGTTACAGGTATATGTCTCGGGGTCAAATATTTTGTTACTTCATGCATGCTAACTGTATGCATGCTAATGTTGGCATGCTAGCTCTTTAAACAATTTTGCTAGGATATAGAGTAACTTAATCAAGTATTTTGTTATTTCACGCATGGTAATGTTAGCATGTTATTATGCCTGCTTTTTTTGCTCATTTTGCAGGTATACATCAATATATTTTTTTGGCGATCTGGCCAGCGTCCTTACTGTTAGCACTTGAGTATTTACACGCAATTTTTTTTTTTTTTTTTTTCTACCGAAATTGCCTTTTGGAGTTATTATTATATCAATATTTCCACCCTTGTTAGCATGCCTTTTCCAGGAAATAACTTTCTTCAAGCTTCTGACGGGCAAATATTACCTTACAGTTTGGAGTTAGAGCGCCACCTGTTGCTCTGCCATGAACTGGACAGCCGACAAATGCCTATTTAAGTGGATGGAATATATTAGAAAATGTTTTATACAGATTTCTATATCATAATGTTAAAAAAATGTGCCTTCAGAGAACCCGGAACCAGTCAAGTTGTCACGTTGTATAAATGTTAAATAAAAAGAGAATACAATGATTTGCAAATCCTTTTCAACTTATATTCAATTGAATAGACTGCAAAGACAAGATATTTAATGTGCGAACTAAGAAAACTTCATTTTTTTTTTGCAAATAATCATTAATTTATAATTTAATGGCAGCAACTCATTGCAAAAAAACATTGCACAGGGGAATTTTTACCACTGTGTTACATGGCCTTTCCTTTTAACAACACTCAGTAAACGTTTGGGAACTGAGGAGACAAATTTTTGAAGCTTTTCAGGTGGAATTCTTTCCCTTTTAGACTTCATAATGCGCCACACATTTTCAATGGGAGACAGGTGTGTACTACAGCCAGGCCAGTTTAGTACCCGCACTCTTTTACTACGAAGCCACGCTGTTGTAACACGTGGCTTGGCATCGTCTTGCTGAAATAAGCAGGGGCGTCCATGATGGCAACATATGTTGCTCCAAAACCTGTATGTACCTTTCCGCATTAATGGTGCCTTCATAGATGTGTAAGTTACCCATGCCTTGGGCACTGATGCACCCCCATACCATCACAGATGCTGGCTTTTCAACTTTGCGCCTACAACAATCCGGATGGTTCTTTTCCTCTTTGTTCCAGAGGCCATGACGTCCCCAGTTTCCAAAAAAACAATTTGAAATGTGGACTCGTCAGACCACAGAAGACTTTTCCACTTTGCATCAGTCCATCTTAGATGAGCTCAGGCCCAGCGAAACCTGGCGGCGTTTCTGGGTGTTGTTGATAAATGGCTTTGGATTTACATAGTAGTGTCAGGTTCGTCCCTGACAGTTTGGTTAATTTTTCCTCTGCATTCATCTTTTTTTCCTCTGTGTGTGTAGTATTATCTGTCAGCGCTCTTATTTTGTCTGTTTCCTGTGTTTCTCCCTGAGCGCTGTATCCCCTCAGCTGAGGCTGATTGGGACCTGGCCACACCTGGTGTCAATCAGCCCGCTCCTATTTTAACCTGCCTTCCCATCCAGTCTGTGCTGGATTATTGTCGTTGCTACCTGTCGTTTCGTGTCAATGCCGCTTTGCGGTAAGCTATATTTCAATCATCATCAATCAATGTTTATTTATCTAGCCCTAAATCACAAATGTCTCAAAGGACTGTACAAACCATTACGACTACGACATCCTCGGAAGAACCCACAAAAGGGCAAGGAAAACTGACACCCAGTGGGCAGAGAAAATTCACATCCAGTGGGACGCCAGTGACAATGCTGATTATGAGAAACCTTGGAGAGGACCTCAGAAGTGGGCAACCCCCCCCCCTCTAGACGACCGAAAGAAATGGAATTGCTTGGTAGCGGTTTGTAGCTTACTGTATTTTGTTCCCTGCTTCCAAGTTTGTTTGTTCATAGCCAAGTTTGTTATCCGCCTCATGCACGCTTTTTGTTTGTACCCTTTTGTTTTTGTTCTTGTTTTAGTATTTAAAGATAAAATCATGTTTACCTGCAAAATGCCTGCCTCCTTCTCTGCATCTTGGGGTTTGTCAACAACAAACTCTGACAAGTAGATTTTTAACTTGCACTTACAGATTTCGCAACCAACTGTAGTTAATGACAGCGGTTTCCTAAGTGTTCCTGAGCACATGTGGTGATATCCTTCACACACTGATGTCGCTTTTTGATGCAGTGCTGTCTAAGGGATCCAAAGTCACGCGCATTTAACGTTATGTGCAGGGATGTTTCCAAATTCTCTCAACCTTTTGATGATATTACGGACCATAGATGGTGAAATCCCTAAATTCCTTGCAACAGCTCGTTGAGAAATGTTGTTCTTAAACTGTTGGACAGCGCATTTGTTGACAAAGTGGTGACCCTCGCCCCGCCCTTGTTTGTGAATGACTGAGCATTTCACGGAAGCCGCTTTTACACCCAATCATGGCACCCACCTGTTCCCAATAAGCCCGTTTCAAATAAGTGTCTTTTTTTTAGCCATCTGTGCCAGCTTTTTTGAAACATGCTGCAAGCAACAAATTCCCAATGGGCTAATATTTGCAAAAAATAACAACATTTTCCAGTTAGAACGTTAAGTATCTTGTCTTTGCAGTCTATTCAATTGAATATAAGTTGAAAAGGATTTGCAAATCATTGTATTCTGTTTTTATTAGGGATGCACCGATTAATCGCTAACCGAATATATTCGGCCGAATATGGCAAAAAAAAGCCACGGTCGGCCTTCGGTGGAATGAGTTAAAAACAAGGCCGAATAGTGGCGTGTGACACAATTTTTTGACGCGGTGACGCAATCAACCAACGTGCAGTGACGTTGGGATATGTTGTGTACCTGTATAAGTGTATGAGGTTACAAGCACACACTTAATTGAGATTTACTTGAGCCTTCTGTTTACATTATTAGCCTGTTGTGTAGGCTACCTGTATAAGTGTAAGAGGTTACAAGCACACACTTAATTGAGATTTACTTGAGCCTTCTGTTTACATTATTAGCATATCTACTGTGGCTAAGCAGACTTTTGCCAAAAGGACAATAATTCATTTGTTGTGGGTTTATCCACTTTAATGCACTTTATTTTTTTTGGGATGCATGTTTTGTTTGAAGGCCTAATATAAATGAAAAACTTTGTGCTTTTTTTGAAAAGCAAAGGCTACTGGAATATTAAAAAAATGTCAATATTCAATAAAAAATTACTTTATTTGAAAAACATGTCTAAATATTTACTTGTAGGCTATTTATGCAATATAAATTTTTTTTGTGAAAAACTGCATTCATTATTCGGCTTTGGCCACAACTTTTCATTTCGGTGCATCCCTAGTTTTTATTTACCATTTACACAAAATAATGTGAAACGTGGATGCTAATAGCACAAAGCTGGCAGGTATTTTTTGTCTTTAAATAGATTTAAAAATATATATATATTGTTTGGACACCTAAAAGTTGAGCGACACCTTCTAATTCTCTAAAATGACAACTTATGGCCATACTTTTTTGAACTGTATGTTATAAAAAATTCTAATGGCATCTGTGTTTTGTGTGGGTGCGAAGGAAAACAGAGAGCGGGTAAAAGAGACGAGCGAAAAGTAAACAGGCCCGTGCACTCACGTCAGGGTACTCTTTGACGGGCACGTAGAGTTTCTCCTGCAGCTGTGCCACGGGCCCCACCGCCTCGGGCAGCTCCTCCATGTCGCGCCCGTTGAACATGCCGCCGTTCACCGTGTCGTTGTACATGTCCTTGCGTACCCGCCCGATCTCTGCAGGGAGAAAAAGAAACAACAATGTCACATTTGTCATGTTTGTTTAGGCCAGGGGAGAAAGTTTTTGGGGGAAAAAAATGTGCAATTTCGTAAACAGTTATAGAATTTCTGACTGTCTGCAAGGCCGTGAATGTATCCTGACTTGACTATCTTTATCTGTTATTTTTTTTGTGTGGCTCCAGACTAGTTTCCTTCTAGTGAAATAAAGGACAACATTGCTCTTTTTGTTTGGCAACACTAAATGGTCCCTAGTGTGTGAATGCAAGTGTGAATGTTGTCTGTCTATTTGTGTTGGCCCTGCAATGAGGTGGCGACTTGTCCAGAGTGTACTCCGCCTTCCGCCCGATTGTAGCTGAGATAGGCGCCAGCGCCCCCCGCAACCCCAAAAGGGAATAAGCGGTAGAAAATGTCTCTTTTGATACTCAATGTATTTAGGCCCATCCTGCCAAAAATGATAACTGTCTGTCAGGCTGTGAATGTATCCCGACTTTTATGTGTTATTTTGTGTGCGGCTCCAGACTAATTTCCTTCTCATGAAATAAGGGACAAAAATGGCTTTTTTGATACTCAATGTATTTAGGCCCATCCTGCCAAAAATGATAACTGTCCGTAAGGCTGTGAATGTATCTTGACTTTTATGTGTTATTTTGTGTGCGGCTCCAGACAAATTTCCTTCTCATGAAATAAGGGACAAAAATGGCTTTTTTGATACTCAATGTATTTAGGCCCATCCTGCAAAAAATGATAACTGTCTGTGAGGCTGTGAATGTATCCCGACTTTTATGTGTTATTTTGTGTGTGGCTCCAGACTAATTTCCTTCTCATGAAATAAGGGACAAAAATGGCTTTTTTGATACTCAATGTATTTAGGCCCATCCTGCCAAAAATGATAACTGTCTGTAAGGCTGTGAATGTATCCCGACTTTTATGTGTTATTTTGTGTGCGGCGCCAGACAAATTTCCTTCTCATGAAATAAGGGACAAAAATGGCTTTTTTGATACTCAATGTATTTAGGCCCATCCTGCCAAAAATGATAACTGTCCGTAAGGCTGTGAATGTATCTTGACTTTTATGTGTTATTTTGTGTGTGGCTCCAGACTAATTTCCTTCTCATGAAATAAGGGAAAAAAATGGCTTTTTTGATACTCAATGTATTTAGGCCCATCCTGCCAAAAATGATAACTGTCTGTGAGGCTGTGAATGTATCCCGACTTTTATGTGTTATTTTGTGTGCGGCTCCAGACTAATTTCCTTCTCATGAAATAAGGGACAAAAATGGCTTTTTTGATACTCAATGTATTTAGGCCCATCCTGCCAAAAATGATAACTGTCTGTGAGGCTGTGAATGTATCCCGACTTTTATGTGTTATTTTGTGGGTGGCTCCAGACTAATTTCCTTCTCATGAAATAAGGGACAAAAATTGCTTTTTTGATACTCAATGTATTTAGGCCCATCCTGTCAAAAATGATAACTGTCTGTAAGGCTGTGAATGTATCTTGACTTTTATGTGTTATTTTGTGTGTGGGTCCAGACTAATTTCCTTCTCATGAAATAAGGGACAAAAATGGCTTTTTTGATACTCAATGTATTCAGGCCCATCCTGCCAAAAAGTATAACTGTCCGTAAGGCTGTGAATGTATCTTGACTTTTATGTGTTATTTTGTGTGCGGCTCCAGACTAATTTCCTTCTCATGAAATAAGGGACAAAAATGGCTTTTTTGATACTCAATGTATTTAGCCCCATCCTGCCAAAAATGATAACTGTCTGTAAGGCTGTGAATGTATCTTGACTTTTATGTGTTATTTTGTGTGCGGCTCCAGACTAATTTCCTTCTCATGAAATAAGGGACAAAAATGGCTTTTTTGATACTCAATGTATTTAGGCCCATCCTGAAAAAAATGATAACTGTCTGTAAGGCTGTGAATGTATCTTGACTTTTATGTGTTATTTTGTGTGTGGCTCCAGACTAATTTCCTTCCCATGAAATAAGGGACAAAAATGGCTTTTTTGATACTCAATGTATTTAGGCTGTATTGATACACTGCCCGGATCATATTATGATTTAGATTTTTGAGTCTTTTTGTGTTGTCTGTTGGTTTTGGACTCCTTTGGTTCCTGTTTCCATAGTTACTCATTATTTTCACCTTCCGCCTGTTCCGGACGTGCACCTGTTTTGTGATTACTGTCGTTATTTAAGCCTACCTTCTCCAGTCAGTCAGTCTTGCTTCCTAATTTGTTTTCATACAACAAGTAACAACTTCTGCTTTCCTGCTTGCTACCTGCTTGCTTACACGCTAGGCTATTTGTTTTCTTGCTCCCATGCTAGCTCTTTTAGTTTTATCAAAGTCTGTTTTATTGCTTGAATAAATCATTTCCTACCTGAACGCTGTGTCCGAAGCCCGTCTGCATCCCTGGGAGAACGAAATACGCACCACGATGCGACCAGGTCGTTACATAGGCCCATCTTAGCAAAGTGATAACTGTCTGTGAGGCCGTGAAAGTATGCTGACATGGCCATTTTTATCTGCTAATTTATTTGTGGCTCCAAACTGAAATAAGGGACAAAATGGTTCTTTTGATACTCAATGTATTTAGGCCCATCCTACTGAAAATGTTAACTGTCTGTGAAGCTGTGAATGTATCCTGACTTGACTATCTTTAACTGTTATTTTGTTTGTGGCTCCAGACTAGTTTCCTTCTAGTGAAATAAGGGACAAAATGACTCTTTTGATACTCAATGTATTTAGGCCCATCCTAGCAAAATGATAACTGTCTGTGAGGCCGTGAAAGTATGCTGACTTGGCCATTTTTATCTGCTTTTTTTTTTTTGTGGCTCCAGACTGAAATAAGGGACAAAATGGCTCTTTTGATACTCAATGTATTTAGGCCCATCCTACCAAAAATAATAACTGTCTGTGAGGCTGTGAATGTATGTTGACTTGACTATCTTTATCTGTTGTTTTGTTTGTGGCTCCAGACTACCTTCCTTCTAGTGAAATAAGGGACAAAATGGCTCTTTTGATACTCAATGTATTTAGGCCCATCCTAGCAATATAACTGTCTGTGAGGCCGTGAATTTATCCCGACTTGACTATATTTATCTGCTATTTTGTTTGTGGCTCCAGAGTAGTTTCCTTCTCGTGAATGAGGGACAAAATGGCTCTTTTGATATTCAATGTATTTAGGCCCATCCAAGCAAAATGATAGCTGTCAGTGAGGCCGAGAATGTATCCTGACTTGACTATCTTTATCTGTTATTTTTTGTGGCTCTAGACTAGTTTCCTTCTCGTGAAATAAGGGACAAAAATGGCTCTTTTGATACTCAATGTATTTAGGCTCATCCTAGGAAAAGGATGACTGTCTGTGAGGCCGTGAATGTATCCCGACTTGACTATCCTTATCTGTTATTTTGTTTGTGGCTCCAGACTAGTTTCCTTCTACGGAAATAAGGGACAAAAATGGCTCTTTCGATACTCAATGTATTTAGGCCCATCCGAGCTAAATAATAAATGTCTGTGAGGCCGGGAATGTATCCCGACTTGACTATCTTTACCCGTTTTTTTTTTGTGGCTCCTGACTAGTTTCCTTCTGGTAAAATAAGGAACAAAAATTGCTATTTTGATACTCAACGTATTCAGGCCCATCCTAGCAAAAATAATAGCTGTCTTTGAGGCCGTGAAAGTATCCTGACTTGACTATCTTTATTTGTTATTTTTTCTGGCTCCAGACTAGTTTACTTTCTAGTGAAATAAGGGAAAAAATGGCTCTTTTAATACTCAATTTATTTAGGCCCATCCTAGCAAAATAACTGTCTGTGAGGCCGTGAATGTATACTATCTTTATCTGCTATTTGGTTTGTGGCTCCAGACTAGTTTCCTTCTACTGAAATAAGGCACAAAAATGGCTCTTTTGATACTCAATGTATTTAGGCCCATCCTAGCAAAATGATAACTGTCTGTGAGGCCGTGAAAGTATGCTGACTTGGCCATCTTTATCTGCTATTTTTTTTGTGACTCCAGACTGAAATAAGGGACAAAATGGCTTTTTTGATACTCAATGTATTTAGGCCCATCCTACCAAAAATAATAACTGTCTGTGAGGCCGTGAATGTATCTTGACTTGAATATCTTTATTTGTTGTTTTGTTTGTGGCTCCAGATTAGATTCCTTCTAGTGAAATAATGGAAAAAAATGCTCTTTAGATAGTCAATGTATTTAGGCCCATCCTACCAAAAATAATAACTGTCTGTGAGAACGTGTATGAATCCTGACTTGACTATCTTTATCTGTTATTATTTTTGTGGCTCCAGAATAGTTTCCTTCTAGTAAAATAAGGGACAAAATGGCTCCTTTGATACTCAATGTACTTAGGCCCATCCTATCAAAAATAATAACTGTCTGTGAGGCCGTGAAATTATGCTGACTTGGCCATTTTTATCTGCTATTTTGTTTGTGGCTCCAGACTGAAATAAGGGACGAAATGGCTCTTTTGATACTCAATGTATTTAGGCCCATCCTACCAAAAATAATAACTGTCTGTGAGGCCGTGAATGTATCTTGACTTTACTATCTTTATTTGTTGTTTTGTTTGTGGCTCCAGATTAGATTCCTTCTAGTGAAATAATGGAAAAAATAGCTCTTTTGATATTCAATGTATTTAGGCCCATCCTACCAAAAATAATAACTGTCTGTGATAACGTGAATGTATCCTGACTTGACTATCTTTATCTGTTATTATTTTTGTGGCTCCGGACTGAAATAAGGGACAAAATGGCTCTTTTGATATTCAATGTATTTGGGCCCATCCTAGCAAAAATTATAACTGTCAATCAGACGTTATTGTGGGGTTTTGTATTAGCGTTCCTAAAAATAGATAGACACATGTTTTTCCTCCAAATTTAGCTGCCCTGAGTCGAAATTTTCAATATTCAGTGTTTTATCGTTCTTAGTTAATATTGTAAATCCCACATTCTATATTTTCATGTACATTCTGGGTGTCTCATTCAGTAAAAAAAAATTAAATTCGATTAATTTTTTTCAGGCAGTCTGTCATATTGTATTAGCATTATTGTATTAGTTTTGTATTAGTGATCCTAAAAATAGATCGACGGGTTCTCAAAATTTGGCAACCGAGTCAAAATAATTGCCCAGGCCTGTTCTAGAGGGTCAATTTTGAAATCTCACATTTTTCGCCAAAGTTGGTGAGTTTTTGTGCACGTTAA
Organism: Nerophis ophidion; assembly: GCF_033978795.1. Taxonomy (NCBI): domain Eukaryota; kingdom Metazoa; phylum Chordata; class Actinopteri; order Syngnathiformes; family Syngnathidae; genus Nerophis; species Nerophis ophidion. Next base: position 12,949,730 of record NC_084618.1, on the reverse strand, counting down.
AGGCCTCAACAACGCGATCGAAGTCGGAGAAACTACTTTGCTGCTCGGGCCCTGATAGAAAGTGCTTACATGCTGCCTTATACACATATATATATATTCTACTTTTTTCAAAATAGCCACCCTTTGCACACTCTTGGCATTCTCTCCTTGAGCTTCAAGAGGTAGTCACCTGAAATTGTTTTAAAGGGTGGCTATTTTGAAGAAACTAGAACATTTTTTCAGTTATTTCACCTTTTTTTTGTTAAGTACATAACTCCACATGTGTTCATTCACAGCTATGATGCCTTCAGGGACAATCGACAATGTAAATCAGGGGTGTCAAACGTACGGACCCAGGCCCGCGAACAGGTTTTATCCGGCCCGCGTGATGAGTTTGCTAACTATAAAAAATGTTACATGAAATTTTTTAATGAAAGAACCTGCTGTTCTAAATGTGTCCACTGGATGTCGCAAAAACAATTCTTTGTATCTTTGTAGATGATGCTACATATGTGTATGATAATCCACACGGAAAATGATCGAACTAGATAAATAACATCCTGCAATTTGATTTTGATTACATATTTTTATCTTGACGGATTGAAAATTAACACCAATGAGTTGACTGATGAACATTGCCACAGAATTTATTCATAAAATATAAATAACCATACCATATTATACCACTATGGTATGGTATAGAAAATGCAAATAACGGCAAAAAAAGGTAGAATAATATTAACCTCAACATGTAAGTGTAAAAAAAAACCCCAACAACATTATGATTTATGCATTTTCAGAATGTGCTTGTCACAGCCAGAGCACACCACCGGTCCGGCTGCAGCAAGCAGCTGCAATCAATCGCCAACTGATCAGAAGACCTGCCTTCATAAGCCGGCGCAACCTGCTATCCCGCACCAGAACGTAGTCATCTGTTCCCGTAAGCCTGCCTTCGTTCCCACGTTACGAGCAGTGTGCCTCGTCTTCCCGCGTTCCCTCTGCTTTCCCGGCCGCCTCTTGGATCTCGACCTCCCGCCTGGTCACGGACCTTTGACGCCGATCTATCGCCCCCCTACTCCCTGCCTGGCTCACGGACCTACAAGCATGCCCTGCCCCTCTCGCTCAACACTAAGGGTAACACACTACAGTTGAATCCTACACATAGTCGCACACCACACACATTATCTGTATATATATATATTTAATAAAATTAGAGTTTAAACTATCCATCTATTGTGGGGTCACACTCCTCAGGATTCCCAGTAAGGTCTATTCAGGTGTACTGGAGAGGAGGCTACGCCGGATAGTCAAACCTCAAATTCAGGAGGAACAGTGTGGTTTTTGTCCCTGTTATGGAACTGTGGATCAGCTCTATACTCTCGGCAGGGTTCTTGAGGGTGCATGGGAGTTTGCCCAACCAGTCTACATGTGCTTTGTGGACTCGGAGAAGGCATTCGACCGTGAAGTCCTGTGGGGAGTGCTCAGAGAGTATGGGGTATCGGTCTGATTGTGGCGGTCCACTCCCTGTATGATCAGTGTCAGAGCGTGGTCCGCATTGCCAGCAGTAAGTCGGACCCGTTTTCCAGTGAGGCTGCCCTTTGTCACCAATTCGGTTCATAACTTTTATGGACAGAATTTGTAGGCGCAGTCAGGGCGTTGAAGGGATCCGGTTTGGTGGCTGCAGGATTAGGTCTCTGCTTTTTGCAGATGACGTGGTCCTGATGGCTTCATCCGGCCAGGATCTTCAGCTCTCACTGGATCGAGTGTGACGTGACTGGGGTGAGAATCAGCACCTCCAAGACCGAGTCTTTGGTTCTCACCATGAAAAGGGTGGAGTGCCTTTTCCTGGTTGGGGAGGAGACCCTGCCCCAAGTGGAGGAGTTCAAGTACCTCGGAGTCTTGTTCACGAGTGAGGGAAGAGTGGATCGTGAGATCGACAGGCGGATTGGTGCGGCGTCTTCAGTAATGCGGACGCTGTATCGATCCGTTGTGGTGAAGAAGGAGCTGAGCCGGAAGGCAAAGCTCTCAATTTACCGGTCGATCTACGTTCCCATCCTCACCTATGGTCATGAGCTTTGGGTTAAGACCGAAAGGACAAGATCACGGGTACAAGCGGCCGAAATGAGTTTCCTCCGCCGGGTGGCGGGGCTCTCCCTTAGAGATAGGGTGAGAAGCTCTGCCATCCGGGAGGAACTCAAAGTAAAGCCGCTCCTCCTCCACATCGAGAGGAGCCAGATGAGGTGGTTCGTGCATCTGGTCAGGATGCCACCCGAACGCCTCCCTAGGGAGCTGTTTAGGGCACGTCCAACCGGTAGGAGGCCACGGGGAAGACCCAGGACACGTTTGGAAGACTATGTCTCCCGGCTGCCCTTGGAACGCCTCGGGATCCCCCGGGAGGAGCTGCACCAAGTGACTGGGGAGAGGGAAGTCTGGGCTTCCCTGTCTAGGCTGCTGCCCCCGCGACCCAATCTCGAATAAGCGTAAGAAGATGGATGGATGGCTATACCGTATTTCCTTGAATTGCCGCAAAATAATTAGCGCATGCTTAGTTTTACCACCGGGTCAAACTCGTGACGTCACGAGTGACACTTCCCCTGTCATCATTTTCAAAATGGAGGAGGCTGATTTCAATACCGGTAATTTGAAATCGCATAAAGGGAAGAAGATTAAGAGCTATTCAGTAGGATTTAAGGTCAAAGCTTACATCACACTAAATTTTTTACTGCATACCTATGGTAAGTGCCGGAGTGAGAAGAGGTTTTAAAATAATTAGCGCATGCTTACTTTTACCGCATGCCTTTGGTAAGCGCAGGAGTGAGGGGAGGTTTTAAATTAACTAGCCCCCCGGCGGAAATTCAAGGAAATACGTTATAGTTATATAAATAAAAGTAAAGTTCAAATGACGTCCTTCCTGTCTGTGTCGTGAAGTGAATTATATTTATATAGCGCTTTTCTCTAGTGACTCAAAGCGCTTTTACATAGTGAAACCCAATATCTAAGTTACATTCAAACCAGTGTGGGTGGCACTGGGAGCAGGTGGGTAAAGCGCCTTGCCCAAGGACACAACAGCAGTGACTAGGTGGGAATCGAACTTGGAACCCTCAAGTTGCTGGCACGGCCGCTCTACCAAACAAGCTATTCCGCCCCCTCGTCGTCGTCTCCTCCTCCTTTACTTCAATCAATCAATCAATCAATGTTTACTTATATAGCCCTAAATCACTAGTGTCTCAAAGGGCTGCACAAACCACAACACAAACCACTACGACATCCTCGGTAGGCCCACATAAAGGCAAGGAAAACTCACACCCAGTGGGACGTCGGTGACAATGATGACTATGACAACATTGGAGAGGAGGAAAGCAATGGATGTCGAGCGGGTCTAACATGATACTGTGAAAGTTCAATCCATAATGGATCCAACACAGTCGCGAGAGTCCAGTCCAAAGCGGATCCAACACAGCAGCGAGAGTCCCGTTCACAGCGGAGCCAGCAGGAAACCATCCCAAGCGGAGGCGGATCAGCAGCGCAGGGATGTCCCCAGCCGATACACAGGAAAGCAGTACATGGCCACCGGATCGGACCGGACCCCCTCCACAAGGGAGAGTGGGACATAGGAGAAAAAGAAAACAAACGGCAGATCAACTGGTCTAAAAAGCGAGTCTATTTAAAGGCTAGAGTATACAAATTAGTTTTAAGGTGAGACTTGAATGCTTCTACTGAGGTGGCATCTCGAACTGTTACCGGGAGGGCATTCCAGAGTACTGGAGCCCGAAATGAAAACGCTCTATAGCCCGCAGACTTTTTTTGGGCTTTGGGAATCACTAATAAGCCGGAGTCCTTTGAACGCAGATTTCTTGCCGGGACATATGGTACAATACAATCGGCAAGATAGGATGGAGCTAGACCGTGTAGTATTTTATACGTAAGTAGTAAAACCTTAAAGTCACATCTTAAGTGCACAGGAAGCCAGTGCAGGTGAGCCAGTACAGGTGTGTATGTATGTATATATGTATGTATATAAAGGTATATACAGTACAGGCGTAATGTGATCAAACTTTCTTGTTCTTGTCAAAAGTCTAGCAGCTGCATTTTGTACCAACTGTAATCTTTTAATGCTAGACATGGGGAGACCCGAAAATAATACGTTACAGTTATCGAGACGAGGCGTAACAAACGCATGGATAATGATCTCAGCGTCTTTAGTGGACAAAAATGGAGCGAATTTTAGCGATATTACGGAGATGAAAGAAGGCCGTTTTAGTAACGCTTTTAATGTGTGACTCAAAGGAGAGAGTTGGGTCGAAGATAACACCCAGATTCTTTACCGTGTCGCCTTGTTTAATTGTTTCGTTGTCAAATGTTAGAGTTGTATTATTAAATAGAGGTCGGTGTCCAGCAGGACCGATAATCAGCATTTCCGTTTTTCGGGCGTTGAGTTGCAAAAAGTTAGCGGACATCCATTGTTTAATTTCATTAAGACACGCCTCCAGCTGACTACAATCCGGCGTGTTGGTCAGCTTTTTGTACTACTTGTAACAGTTCTATTCTTAAAACAAACAAAAATAAAACAATATGAAGTCGTCGCTATTTTTAAGTAATCGTGCCGGGATTAAATCCACTTGGGAGTGGATTTCTCTCCACGGTCCTCCGATCTAAAAATGAGTTTGACACCCCTTGATGTAAATAGTCATGCAAATAAAGAAAAGGCATTGAATGAGAAGGCGTGTCCTAACTTTTGGCCTGTACTGTACACACACACACACACACACACACACACACACACACACACACACACACACACACACACACACACACACACACACACACAGTGCAAAATGACCGCCTCGAGGCGTAAATATCATCTGACCTCAGCCAGCCTTGACAGCCACCTCTCTCACAGTGACGACATAGCAGCCCTGCTACAAGCTCATGGTTCTCCAACGACCTAATGTGACATCTCCCCCCCGCTCCCACCCCTTCCTCACTAAAGTGACTTTTTACAACTGCTGCGGGAAAACGAGAAGTGAAAGACGCTGGCAAAGTGGATTTAATCAGACTAAAAGTTTCTGAGTGTGTGTGTGTGTGTGTGTGTGTGTGTGTGTGTGTGTGTGTGTGTGTGTGTGTGTGGCTGGCACCGCCCCGCCGCCGCCGCCGCTCATGTCTGGGCGCTTATCCACATAACTCAGGACACTCGGAACACGGCAGCGTTCATTCTGACCACGGGTGTCAGACACTGTCATGACCAGGTTGTAGAAAAAAACGCATCCCGAACTGTGCAGGCTAATTGTTGTATTACAAACCCCGTTTCCATATGAGTTGGGAAATTGTGTTCGATGTAAATATAAACAGAATACAATGATTTGCAAATCCTTTTCAACCCTTGTGGAGGGGGTCCGGTCCGATCCGGTGGCCATGTACTGCTTGCCTGTGTATCGGCTGGGGACATCTCTGCGCTGCTGATCCGCCTCCGCTTGGGATGGTTTCCTGCTGGCTCCGCTGTGAACGGGACTCTCGCTGCTGTGTTGGATCCGCTTTGGACTGGACTCTCGCGACTGTGTTGGATCCATTATGGATTGAACTTTCACAGTATCATGTTAGACCCGCTCGACATCCATTGCTTTCCTCCTCTCCAAGGTTCTCATAGTCATCAATGTCACCGACGTCCCACTGGGTGTGAGTTTTCCTTGCCCTTATGTGGGCCTACCGAGGATGTCGTAGTGGTTTGTGCAGCCCTTTGAGACACTAGTGATTTAGGGCTATATAAGTAAACATTGATTGATGATTGATTGATATTCAGTTGAATGCACTACAAAGACGAGATATTTGATGTTCAAACTCATAAACAAATAATAATTAACTTGGAATTTCATGGCTGCAACACGTGCCAAAGTAGTTGGGAAAGGGCATGTTCACCACTGTGTGACATCACCTTTTCTTTTAACAACACTCAATAAACGTTTGGGAACTGAGGAAACTGATTGTTGAAGCTTCGCAAATGGAATTATTTACCGTTTTTGTTTTATGTAGAGCAGGGGTCGGGAACCTTCTTGTCTGAGAGAGCCAAGAAGCCAAATATTTTAAAATGTATTTCCCTAAGAGCCATATAATATTTTTTTTAACACTGAACACAACTAAAAAACATTTCCAGAGTATAATAGGTCCATCCATCCATCCATTTTCTACCGCTTATTCCCTTTTTTGGGGTCGCGGGGGGCGCTGGCGCCTATCTCAGCTACAGTCGGGTGGAAGGCAGGGTACACCCTGGACAAGTCGCCACCTCATCGCAGAGTATAATAGGTCTCTTATTCTTATTCTTTGTATTATTGTTATTGTATTATTGTATTGTAGTAAGTACAGCATTATTTCTCATGCATTTAAGTTGTTTTGGGTATATATCCATAAGTTCAAATAAGAAAACTTATT
>NC_084618.1:12905828-12938328 GCF_033978795.1 Nerophis ophidion | reverse complement strand
GAGCTGACATTGCTTAACACGATAAGTAATGAATAATTCCACTTGTAATCAGAGTGTTAAAAATAACGTTCAAAATATAAAACATTCTCATGCTTTTTTATGTTCAAGAAGTTGCGTTAATGGTAAGAAGTAATTCATTTATTATTGGTTAGTGTGGGGCTTGCCCTCCTGGTTCTTCAGACCACCAAGAGTCTGTTTTAGGGTTACAATATTGTTTTATTTTATTTCTCTCTCAGTTGCTTTCCAGCAATTGTCTTTTTCTCTTTCGTCCTCACTCGCGCTCTGGCTCCAGCCCCAACCCTGTCTCTCCTCCTGGCTGCTGCTTATAACAGAGCGACAGGTGATTAGATAACAAGGCCCAGGTGGGCCATCTATGCACCTGTCGCTGATTTCGAGGCCGGTCCTGGCAACATCCCGCTCTGCTGCAGGCCCACAGGCCACGCCCCCTCCACAGTTAACTTCAGAATAACAATGTTATTACAAAGAAAAAGAGACCTATTATAATCTGGAAATGTTGGTCTTACTTAAAAATGCACGCATTTAGTTGTGTTCAGTGTTAAAAAAAATATTATATGGCTCTTAGGGAAATACATTTGAAAATATTTAACTTCTTGGCTCCCTCCTCCAAAAAGGTTCCCGACCTCTGGCTTATTGTGTTACTAGTGTTTTAGTGAGATTATATGGACGTACTTATACAACCTGAAAGTTGGAAGGGTGTGGCCACGGGTGTGGTGACCGCCAGTGTCTCAGAGGGAAGCCACGTTTCTCGACGAGGCGAAGGCAGCCGGGCCGAGATTTTATTTTTGTTCCTCCTCCACGGTATAAGCATCCGACGGTCGGGGGCGGCCGGTGGGAGGAGGCAAGAGAGCCCGCAGCTGCAGGAGGAACGACGCAAGCTCTCCGCTCATGTCTACGGTAAGAGCCGACTTATTACCACCATTTTCTCACCGGTTGACATGTGGTAGAGAACCATGTTCGCTTGACCGCTCTGTTCCATAGTAAAGCTTCACCTTCGGGAATGTAAACATGTGTTTGTGTTGCTAAAGGCGGCCGCAATACACCGCTTCCCACCTACATCTTTCTTCTTTGACGTCTCCATTATGAATGGAACAAATTGCAAAAGATCCAGCAACACAGATGTCCAGAATACTGTGGAATTATGCGATTAAAGAAGACGACTTATAGCTGCGATCGGTGCTGGAACAAAATGTTCGCTACAATCCTTGACGTCACACGCGACGTTTTCAGCAGGATAATTCGCGGGAAATTTAAAATTGGAATTTAGTAAACTAAAAAGGCCGTATTGGCATGTGTTGCAATGTTAATATTTCATCATTGATATATAAACTATCAGACTGCGTGGGTTTCAGTAGGCCTTTAAGGAACAAAACTGATTTCATGATTAATCTGCATATATCCATGATTAATAAAATATTTGTGATTAATCGCATGAGTTAACTCTTTATTTTTGCCCACCGCAAAGTTATATTACACTATTTTTCTCTTTTCGCCTATAACACCAAGCTAAAGTGGATTTTTTTTTTGTAGATAGCTTAGCACAGGGGTGTCACATTCCTTTTCATTGAGGGCCACAGCACAGTTATTGTGGCCCTTGGAGGGCCATTTGTAACAGTAAATAATATATAATAGTATAAATGTATCAGGATTTGCCTCATGTTACACAGTTAACCATGCATTTGATTATTAAATATTTTTTTACACACACTAAAAAAATAAATCTAGAGATTTTGCGGTAAAACTTTTTTTTTTTTTTTTTTTTTTTTTTTTACCATAAAATTTATAATTGTTCTTTTTACGGTGGATTTCTGTAAACACCATGTGTCATACTCAAGGCCCGGGGGCCCGACGTGGCCCGTCACTTCATTTTATTTGGCCCTTGAAAGCCAGGAAATATTATGTATCAATAAAGTACTTTTCTTACTAAATGTATTCTTTCTTTCTATTTTTTGGGGGGAAAAAAATGGACTCCATGTAATCACAAATTATGTTAACTTAAATATTGTTTAATTATGCAAAAATATATTGTCAAACCTTCAAACCATTTTTTAAATAGAAATAGATACTAATGATAATGATTCCATCGAATTGTGCAATATAAAAGTAGCAATAAATTTCATGGTCGAATTGTGAAATTTATTGTGGTTTTTACAGCATTTTTCTTTAAATAAAAAAAAAAAGTACTTTTTTTTTTTACTGTAATAAACTGTGGTGTCATTTTGGGATTTACAGTAATGCACCCAAAAATCTACAGTTGTTGAATTGCGGGAAAAAAACAAAAAAAACCTGGCAGCTCAGGTGCCAAAATTTCACTGTAAAATTGCAGTTTTTTTTTTATTTAGTAAACTTTTTCCATTTACAGTAAAATACACTAAATTTTGATGTGAAATTTAAGCAACTTACCGTATTTTTTTTACATTTTAGTTTTAAAAAAATCTATGCATTAAAAACGGTGTAAAAATAGTAGTCCCTGTTGGAAGTGGCCTTCTGGGGCCAAAGAAAACTTATTTTGACAAAAACATAGTATTTGCCGCATTATTAGATAATACGAAAGTGAAAATAAATGTATTTTTTTCCTGTCAAAGTGGAGAAAAATAAAGTCCTCCAGGCTTTCGCAGGCCAGGTAAATTTATGCGACGGGCCACATCTGGCTCTTGGGCTTTGAGTTTGACACCGAAAAATCTACAGTTGTTGATTTGCGGTATAAAACCCCCCCAAAAAACTGGCAGCTCAGGTTCCAAATTTTTTCTGTAAATTTTTTTTTTTATTGTACATTTTACATTAAAATTATGCCAACAGTGCTGCCTTTGTTTTTGTTTGTTTTTTTACCATAAAAAATAGCAGTACTTTTTTTCCATTTACATTTAAAATACACTCAATTTTGAGGTAAAATTTTTGGCAACTTACCATATTTTTTTTACATTGTTTTTTTTTTTAATCTAATAATAAAATGCATTAAAAATGGTGTAATAATAGTATTCACTGCTAGGACCACACGTAGCTTATTTTGACAAATATATAGTATTTGTTGCATTATTAGATAATAGTAAAGTGTATGTATTTTTTTCCTGTCAAAGTGGAGAAAAATAAAGTACTCTAGGCTTTCCTGGGCCAGGTAAAATTATTTGGCGGGCCACATCTGGCCTCTGGGCTTTGAGTTTGACACCGAAAAATCTACAGTTGTTGATTTGCGGTATTAAACCACCCAAAAAACTGGCAGCTCAGGTTCCAAATTTCTTCTGTAATTTTTTTTATTTTTTATCCTACATTTTACATTAAAATTATGGTAACTGAGCTGCCTTTGTTTTTGTTTTTTTTACCATAAAAAATAGCAGTACATTTTTTCCATTTACATTTAAAATACACTCAATTTTGAGGTAACATTTTTGGCAACTTACCATTTTTTTTTTTTTTTTTTTTTTAATCTAATAATAAAATGCATTAAAAATGGTGTAATAATAGTATTCACTGCTAGGACCACACATAGCTTATTTTGACAAAAATATAGTATTTGTTGCATTATTAGATAATAGTAAAGTGTATGTATTTTTTTCCTGTCAAAGTGGAAAAAAATAAAGTACTCTAGGCTTTCTCGGGCCAGATAAATTTACGCGGCGGGCTACATCCGCCCTCTGGGCTTTGAGTTTGACACCGAAAAATCTACAGTTGTTGATTTGCGGTATAAAACCCCCCAAAAAACTGGCAGCTCAGGTTCCAAATTTTTTCTGTAAAATTTTTTATTTATTTTTTCTACATTTTACATTAAAATTATGCCCACTGTGCTGCCTTTGTTTTGTTTTTTTTACCATAAAAAATAGCAGTACTCTTTTTCCATTTACATTAAAATACACTCAATTTTGAGGTAAAATTTTTGGCAACTTATTTTATTTTTTTTTACATTTTTTTTTTTTTAATCTAATAATAAAATGCATTAAAAATGGTGTAATAATAGTATTCACTGCTAGGACCACACATAACTTATTTTGACAAAAATATAGTATTTGTTGCATTATTGGATAATAGTAAAGTGTATGTATTTTTTTCCTAAAATAAAGTACTGTAGGCTTTCCCGGGCCAGATAAATTTACGCGGCGGGCCAGATTTGGCCCGCAGGCCTTGAGTTTGACACCTGGTCAAATTTGGTCCACAGACGTGGCCCGCGACTTCATTTTATTTGGCCCTCAAAAACCTGGAAATAATAAGTATCAATAAAGTAACTTTCCTTACTAAATGTATTCTTTCTTTTCCATTTTGGGGGAAAACATGAATATGGACTCCATGTAGTCTGAAGTAATGTCCACTTAAAAATGTCAACAAAAGTGACATTTTTCCCGGCATACCTTCGTCCAGCAGCCGCTCCAGATGCGTGAAGATGCCGCTGAAGTTGGGCAGAGAACTCATCACCTTGCGGTCGTTCATCAGCTGCATTAAGTAGTCCGGGTTGGACTTGGGTCTTTCCTTCACCTCTGTCTCCCCGACCATGGCTGTGGAAGTCTCCACACACACACGCGCACGTGCGCACGCACACACTAAGCAACCGGGTGGAAAAAAAAAAAAAAATTAAAAAACCAGACGGAAAAATAAAAAAAAAACAAGAACCGAACTTTTCTCCGCCCCCCTTCCCTCGCCCCGGTGCGAGGACAGCGCAGTCGTCCGCCGAGCGCGTCTCTCAAGCGGGCTTGAAATCTCAGATGACGCGAGCCCCGATCCCGGTTCTCTTTAAAACTTTTTTTTTTTTCTTTAAAAAAAAAATAAAAAAAAGTTCCTTTATCGTTGTTCGTTCCTTAAAATAAAAAAAAAGTGTCGCGGGAAGAAGTTAGTCGGTGGACGGGCGGCTATCATATGATTACAGTAGTGCGGCGGAGCACGAGTGGGGCTCTGGGGAGGGAGCGCGCGGCGCGTCACCGCCAACGCCCGGAGGCTCGTCCCCGTCACCGCCCCTCTGGCGGTCTCGCTCGGGCTCGCGCACGTCAGACTCGCAACAATACAATGTGGAGGAATGCACACCTGTTACTTCACTGCAGATGGCCCCCTTTGACCTAATATTTGTTTATTTATCTCCAAATCCAGATAGTACTTTACTATTTTAACTATAATTGCCTTCTTAGCGAGCTAGCTACATAGCTAGCGCGCATGACAGGTAAGTACTACCAAAGCTATACTTCTCAGTTGCTTCTGAAAATTCCGGTATAATAAATTAATTGTTTTTATCTTAATTTCCCATGTATTATACCGAAATGTAGAAAAAAGAATGACAAATACATTCAACCGGAGCTAACCTTTGTTAGCTAACTGCTAGCTAGCGAAACATTGCTAGCTATATTGTAGATTGCTAAATATCGTAAAGGCCTACTGAAAGCCACTACTACCGACCACGCAGTTTGATAGTTTACATATCAATGATGAAATAGTAACGTTGCAACACATGCCCATACGGCCACTTTAGTTTACTAAATTGCAATTTTAAATTTTCCCGCGAATTATCCTGTTGAAAACGTCGCGGTATGATGACGCGTGCGCGTGACGTCACGGATTGTAGCTGAAATTTTGATCCAGCACCGATCCCAGCTATAAGTCGTCTGCTTTAATCGCATAATTCCACAGCATTCTGGATATCTGTGTTGCTGAATCTTTTGCAATTTGTTCAATTAATAATGGAGACTACAAAGAAGAACGCTGTTGGTGGAAAGCGACACAATAATAATAATAATGTAAGTGTTGTTGAAAACTTTCACTTAATATTTTTTGTTTTAAGGATTAACATTTTTTGTTGTAAATTATTATGGTTCTAAAGTCATGTTATATTTTTTCGTAAATAAGACACATTTGGTGTACTATAAAAAGGGCCATTTATTTTCTTTGTCACGCCGCTATTCTTGCGAGATTTGGTGTGGTGTTTGGAGTTGCAGACGTGCAAAGGACTTTGGGCCATCAGCAGTGGGGAACATTTGGCTAGCTGAACAAGGTATTTGTCGTATTGTGTTGAAATGTTCTGTATATTTGTGGAGTGCATTGGTTTGATATTTTTGTACGCTCATGTAGTCGCACAACACTGGAGTGTTTGCTGCCCAAGAACCTCCGAAGTGGCAGGCGGCCACGAGGTAGCTGTTTTTGTTTGGCACCTTGTTTGCCTGGGACTGAACTATTTCTAAAACTATTGTATTTCACGTCTTGTCCTGTAGTTTTCACGGCTTAAACTCAAGTAAAGAGCCCGTCTTTAAGAAACCGAGCCAGTGTTGTCATTTCGGAGCCACAAATAATAATAATGGATTAGATTTATATCGCGCGTTTCTATTGTTAGATACTCAAAGCGCTCACACAGAAGTGGGAACCCATCATTCATTCATTCACACCTGGTGGTGGTAAGCTACATCTGTAGCCACAGCTGCCCTGGGGTAGACTGACGGAAGCGTGGCTGCCAGTTTGCGCCTACGGCCCCTCCGACCACCACCAAACAGCCGGTGTTTCTTTGTTTACATTCCCTAAAGATGACGGTCGAGCTTTAATATGGAACAGAACGATCAAAGCGAACAGGGTTCTCTACCACATGTCAAATGGCCGGTTTCGGTGAGAAAATTGTGGTAATAAGTCGGCTCTTACCGTAGACATGAGCGGATAGCTTGCGTCGTTCCTCGTGCACCTGTCAAAGAGGCGGCTACGGACTCTCTTGCCCTCAACGTGGGATCCTTCCACCGAGGAGGAGGGGGGGAAAAAAAGCTCAGCCTGGCCCCAACGGCTGCCTTCGCTTCACCTCGTCAAGAAACGTGACTTCCCTCGAGGACACTGGCAGTCACCACACCCGTGGCCACACCCTTCCGACTTTCAGGTACCATATAATCTCACTAAAACACTAGTAACACAATAAGCAGATAAGGGATTTTCCAGAATTATCCTAGTAAATGTGTCTAATAACATCTGAATCGCTCCCACTGCCCTCGCCTTTTTTTCTTTCTTTCCTATTTCTTCACTCTAACTTTCCTCATCCACGAATCTTTCATCCTCGCTCAAATTAATCGGGAAATCGTCGCTTTCTCGGTCCGAATCGCTCTCGCTGCTGGTGGCCACGATTGTAAACAATGTTCAAACGTGAGGAGATCCACAACCCGTGACGTCACGCGCACATCGTCTGCTACTTCCGGTACAGGCAAGGCTTTTTTATTAGCGACCAAAAGTTGCGAACTTTATCGTCGATGTTCTCTACTAAATCCTTTCAGCAAAAATATGGCAATATCCCGAAATGATCCAGTATGACACATAGAATGGACCTGCTATCCCTGTTTAAATAAGAAAATCTCATTTCAGTAGGCCTTTAAGCGTAACTACGCTTGTTTTGAATTGTGTTTTTAATTTCAAAATCCTTATATAAGAGGAAAACATGTGTTTTTCTTTTTTTAAAGCATTCTAATTCGTAAATAAATGCTAGAAAAAGTCAGCCAACTTTATTCCGCCTGTAAAGCAAATTGAATGTTTAAAGTTAATTGGAATCATGCAAATGAACCTTACTGCTAATAATACTTGTGATTAGTCGTGATTAATCCCAATTCCATCTATCTGTCCATCTTCTTCAGCTTATCCGAGGTTGGGTCGTGGGGGCAGCAGCCTAAGCAGGGAAGCCCAGACTTCCCTCTCTCCAGCCACTTCGTCCAGCTTTTACCAACGTGTCCTGGGTCTTCCCCGTGGTTTCCTACCGGTCGGACGTACTCTAAACATCTCCTTAGGGAGGCGTTCGGGTGGCATCCTGACCAGATGCCCGAACCACCTCATCTGGCTCCTCTCCATGTGGAGGAGCAGCGGTTTTACTTGGAGTTCCTCCCGGATGACAGAGTTTCTCACCCTATCTCTAAGGGAGAGCCTCGCCACCCGGTGGAGGAAACTCATTTGGGCCGCTTGTACCCTTGATCTTATCCTTTCGGTCATAACCCAAAGCTCATAACCATAGGTGAGGATGGGAACGTAGATCGACCAGTAAATTGAGAGCTTTGCCTTCCGGCTCAGCTCCTTCTTCACCACAACGGATCAATACAGCGTCCGCATTACTGAAGACGCCGCACCGATCCGCCTGTCGATCTCACGATCCACTCTTCCCTCACTGGTGAACAAGACTCCGAGGTACTTGAACTCTTCCACTTGGGGCAGGGTCTCCTCCCCAACCCGGAGATGGCACTCTACCCTTTTCCGGGTGAGAACCATCCATACATCCATTTTCTTACGCTTGTCCCTTTGGGATGGCGGGGGGTGCTGGAGCCTATCTCAGCTGCATTCGGGCAGAAGGCGGGGTGCACCCTGGACAAGTCAAAAATGAGCTGCATAATAAGAATATCAAATAGCAGTGGTGCTACTTTTTGTAGCAACGCTTTTGCCGCATAATTGTTTGACATATTCCCGCTTGAAGAAAAAACACCGCCAGACGATGGACCCCGTGCTGTTTTTCTTGGGAATTCTTCCTCCATTGGTTACCAGATTGGCACCTTCTCTCTCTCGTATTACCACTCGCTTTTGCATACACAGCTAATGTTACCCAAGTAGCTACCTCTCTGCTCGGGGAGGGTGTGTGACGTAGAAGGTGCGCTTGTTTTAAATCTCTGTTAGAAGGAGAGACAAGAAAGAGTGGGAAACGCATGCAGTGTAATGCCCGCAAATAAAAGCAACTGCTTGAGAACGTATACTCAAATATCACGATATAGTCATTTTCTATATCGCACAGAGACAAACCCGCGATATATCGAGTATATCGCCCAGTCCATAATTAATATATATATATATCCATCCATCCATTTTCTACCGCTTATTCCCTTTTGGGGTTGCGGGGGGCGCTGGCGCCTATCAGCTACAATCGGGCGGAAGGCGGGGTACACCCTGGACAAGTCGCCACCTCATCGCAGGGCCAACACAGATAGACAGACAACATTCACACTCACATTCACACACTAGGGCCAATTTTAGTGTTGCCAATCAACCTATCCCCAGGTGCATGTCTTTGGAAGTGGGAGGAAGCCGGAGTGCCCGGAGGGAACCCACGCATTCACGGGGAGAACATGCAAACTCCACACAGAAAGATCCCGAGCCTGGGATTTGAACCCAGGACTGCAAGACCTTCGTATTGTGAGGCAGACGCACTAACCCCTCTGCCACCGTGAAGCCCCTATATATATATATATATATATATATATATATATATATACTTTGACAGTTATTTTCATCCATTTGACAAATTGAATTTTTAACGTTCATTGGAATTATGCAAATTTGTTGTACTTCTACTAATACTTGTGATTAATCTTGATTAATCCCAATTCCAAATGTGTAACAATAATAATTTGACGTCCATTTTCATCAGTTTGACAAATTGAATTTTTAAAGTTAATTATAATTATGCGAATGAGTCATAGTGCTAATAGTACTTGTGATTAATCATGATTAATCCCAATTCCAAATGTGATTAAAAACTATTATAATTTGACGGCCATTTTCATCCGTTTGATAAATTGAATTTTTTAAGTTAATTATAATCATACAAATTAGTCATAATGCTAATATTGCTTGTGATTAATCCTGATTAATCCCGATTCAAAATGTGATTAAAAACAATAATCCTTTGATGGCCATTTTTATCTGTTTGACACATTGAATTTTTAAAGTTAATTGGAATTATGCGAATGAACCGCACTGTTAATAATACTTGTGATTAATCATGATTAATCCCGATTCTAAATGTGATTAAAAACAATAATCCTTTGATGGCCATTTTTATGTGTTTGACACATTGAATTTTTAAAGTTAATTGGAATTATGCGAATGAACCGCACTGCTAATAATACTTGTGATTAATCGTGATTAATCCCAATTCCAAATGTGTAACAATCATAATTTGACGGCCATTTTCATCCGTTTGACAAATTGAATTTCTAAAGTTAATTGTAATTATGCAAATGAGTCGTAATAATGATAATACTTGTGATTAATCCTAATTCCAAATATAATTGAAACTTTTGTAATTTGAAGGTCATTTTCATTCATTTGACAAATTAAATTTTTAAAATTTCATTGGAATTATGCAAATGAGTCGTAATGCTAATAATACTTGTGATTAATCATGATTAATCCCAATTCCAAATGTGATTAAAAACTATTATAATTTGACAGCCATTTTCATCCGTTTGACAAATTGAATTTTTAAAGTTAATTGTAATTATTCAAATGAGTTGGAATGCTAATAAAATTTGTGATTAATCCTAATTCCAAATGTGATTAAAAACTATTGTAATTTGACGGCCATTTTCATTCATCTGAAAAAATTGAATTTCCAAAATTAATTGGAATTATGCGAATGAACTATACTGCTAATAATACTTGTGATTAATCGAGATGAATCCCAATTCCAAATGTGATTAAAAACAACAATCATTTGTCAGTCAATATTAGCAAGATGGCGGCGCCCGGACGGGCTGCGACACTGCGGTGCTCTTGCTAAAGATGGAACATTTGGCGGAAATGCCGGACAGTTCTGCAGACTTCATGGCTGGCTCGCATCGTGGTCACGCCGTGATCACGTACGACCGCCAGACACTTCTGGATATGGACATATCGGGCCGTTTTGGACTGATAGACGCGTGCGTGCTAACCGTGCTAACTAGCATGGGAATACGTCGGCGGCTACATCCAGCGGCCTGTGAAGCAGCGGAGTCTAGTAGCAGCGGGGGCCGTCTACGGAGCAGACGCCAGCGGTGTGATCGGAAACGCGGATGTCGAGCGGGGCTAAAAACAAAGCAGAAGGCTAATCCCCACAGAACACCACTTCCCTCCACCCTGCAGACGGATTTAAATGGAAAATGCGAGACTACTGGTCTGGGTAAGGAGTCTGTTAAATTGGAACAAGTTTTTTCTGCTTTGAGTGTTTCAGAGTTGGACATGTGTTTTACCGAGGTGGCTAACTATGATGCGTGCAGTTTATCAAAGCAACAAACAAACAATCGAAAAATCCCCGTTACTGAGATGGCTAACTATGATGCGTGCAGTTTATCAAAGCAACAAACAAACAATCGGAAAATCCCCGTTACTGAGGAGGCTAACCATGATGCGTGCAGTTTATCAAAGCAACAATCAAACAATCGGAACATTCCCGTCGTATCAATTCCTAGATATGGTCGTAATTATACTGAATGCACTGGGCATAATAAACACAACATTATTAATATCGCTACTACGGATAATTTGATCAAAAATTCCCTAAAACAGCCCACTACCTTTAATATAGGTTTTTTAAACATAAGATCATTGTCTCCTAAAACGTTGTTAGTTAATGATATTATCAGAGACAACAATCTTAACGTCATCGGTCTCAGTGAAACCTGGCTTAAACCAAACGACTTTTTTGCGCTAAATGAGGCATGTCCTCCTAACTTTACACATGCGCATATTGCCCGTCCGCTTAAAAGGGGTGGGGGGGTCGCACTAATATACAACGAAAACTTTAACCTTAGTCCTAACATAAATAATAAATATAAATCGTTTGAGGTGCTTACTATGAGGTCTGTCACACCGCTGCCTCTACACCTGGCTGTTATCTACCGCCCCCCAGGGCCCTATTCGGACTTTATCAATGAATTCTCAGAGTTCGTTGCTGATCTAGTGACACACGCCGATAATATAATCATAATGGGGGACTTTAATATCCATATGAATACCCCATCGGACCCACCGTGCGTAGCGCTCCAGACTATAATTGATAGCTGTGGTCTCACACAAATAATAAATGAACCCACGCATCGCAACGGTAATACGATAGACCTAGTGCTTGTCAGGGGTATCACCGCTTCCAAAGTTACGATACTCCCGTATACTAAAGTATTGTCCGATCATTACCTTATAAAATTCGAGGTTCAGACGCATGTTCGTCAAACTAATAATAATAATAACTGCTATAGCAGCCGCAACATTAATACGGCCACAACGACAACTCTTGCTGACCTACTGCCCTCGGTCATGGCACCATTCCCAAAATATGTGGGCTCTATTGATAACCTCACTAACAACTTTAACGACGCCCTGCGCGAAACCATTGATAACATAGCACCGCTAAAGTTAAAAAAGGCTCCAAAAAAGCGCACCCCGTGGTTTACAGAAGAAACTAGAGCTCAGAAATTATTATGCAGAAAGCTGGAACGCAAATGGCGCACGACTAAACTTGAGGTGCACCATCAAGCATGGAGTGATGGTTTAATAACTTATAAACGCATGCTTACCTTAGCTAAAGCTAATTATTACTCAAATCTCATCCACCGTAATAAAAACGATCCTAAATTTTTGTTTAGTACGGTAGCATCGCTAACCCAACAAGGGACTCCTTCCAGTAGCTCCACCCACTCAGCTGATGACTTTATGCAATTCTTTAGTAAGAAAATTGAAGTCATTAGAAAGGAGATTAAAGACAATGCGTCCCAGCTGCAACGGGGTTCTATTAACACAGATACGATTGTATATACGGCGGATACTGCCCTCCAAAATAGTTTCTCTCGTTTTGAGGAAATAACATTAAAGGAATTGTTACAACGTGTAAATGGAATAAAACAAACAACATGTTTACTTGACCCTCTTCCTGGGAAACTGATCAAGGAGCTCTTTGTATTATTAGGTCCATCAGTGCTAAATATTATAAACTTATCACTTTCCTCGGGCACTGTTCCCCTAGCATTCAAAAAAGCGGTTATTCATCCTCTTCTTAAAAGACCTAACCTCGATCCTGACCTCATGGTAAACTACCGACCGGTGTCTCACCTTCCCTTTATTTCAAAAATCCTCGAAAAAATTGTTGCGGAGCAGTTAAATGAACACTTAGCGTCTAACAATCTATGTGAAACCTTTCAATCCGGTTTCAGGGCAAATCACTCGACGGAGACAGCCCTCGCAAAAATGACTAATGATCTATTGCTAACAATGGATTCTGATGCGTCATCTATGTTGCTGCTCCTCGATCTTAGCGCTGCTTTCGATACTGTCGATCATAATATTTTATTAGAACGTATCAAAACACGAATTGGTATGTCAGACTTAGCCCTGTCTTGGTTTAACTCTTATCTTACTGATAGGATGCAGTGTGTCTCCCATAACAATGTGACCTCGGACTACGTTAAGGTAACGTGTGGAGTTCCCCAGGGTTCGGTCCTTGGCCCTGCACTCTTCAGCATCTACATGCTGCCGCTAGGTGACATCATACGCAAATACGGTGTTAGCTTTCACTGTTATGCTGATGACACCCAACTCTACATGCCCCTAAAGCTAACCAACATGCCGGATTGTAGTCAGCTGGAGGCGTGTCTTAATGAAATTAAACAATGGATGTCCGCAAACTTTTTGCAACTCAACGCCAAAAAAACGGAAATGCTGATTATCGGTCCTGCTAGACACCGAACTCTATTTAATAATACAACTCTAACATTAGACAACCAAACAATTAAACAAGGCGACACGGTAAAGAATCTGGGTATTATCTTCGACCCAACTCTCTCCTTTGAGGCACACATTAAAAGCGTTACTAAAACGGCCTTCTTTCATCTCCGCAACATCGCTAAAATTCGCTCCATTCTGTCCACTAAAGACGCTGAGATCATTATCCATGCGTTTGTTACGTCTCGCCTCGACTACTGTAACGTATTATTTTCGGGTCTCCCCATATCTAGCATTAAAAGATTACAGTTGGTACAAAATGCGGCTGCTAGACTTTTGACAAGAACAAGAAAGTTTGATCACATTACGCCTGTACTGGCTCACCTGCACTGGCTTCCTGTGCACTTAAGATGTGACTTTAAGGTTTTACTACTTACGTATAAAATACTACACGGTCTAGCTCCATCCTATCTTGCCGATTGTATTGTACCATATGTCCCGGCAAGAAATCTGCGTTCAAAGGACTCCGGCTTATTAGTGATCCCCAAAGCCCAAAAAAAGTCTGCGGGCTGTAGAGCTTTTTCATTTCGAGCTCCAGTACTCTGGAATGCCCTCCCGGTAACAGTTCGAGATGCCACCTCAGTAGAAGCATTTAAGTCTCACCTTAAAACTCATTTGTATACTCCTAGCCTTTAAATAGACTCCCTTTTTAGACCAGTTGATCTGCCGTTTCTTTTCTTTTTCTTCTATGTCCCACTCTCCTTTGTGGAGGGAGTCCGGTCCGATCCGGTGGCCATGTACTGCTCGCCTGTGTATCGGCTGGGGACATCTCTGCGCTGCTGATCCGCCTCCGCTTGGGATGGTTTCCTGCTGGCTCCGCTGTGAACGGGACTCTCGCTGCTGTGTTGGATCCGCTTTGGACTGGACTCTTGCGACTGTGTTGGATCCATTATGGATTGATCTTTCACAGTATCATGTTCTCATATGTTCTCATAGTCATCAGTATCATCAGTATCACAGTATCATGTTCTCATAGTCATCATTGTCACCGACGTCCCACTGGGTCATTATCGTCACCGGTGTCCCACTGGGTGTGAGTTTTCCTTGCCATTATGTGGGCCTACCGAGGATGTCGTAGTGGTTTGTGCAGCCCTTTGAGACACTAGTGATTTAGGGCTATATAAGTAAACATTGATTGATTGATTGATTGATTTTCATCCATTTGACAAATTGAATTTGGAATTATGGAAATTAATCGTACTGCTAATCAAATTTGTGATTAATCGGGATTAATCCCGTTTCCAAATGTGATTAAAAACAATAATCATTTGACAGTCATTTTCATCCATTTGACAAATTTTATTTAAAGTTAATTGGTTAGCTACCTGCTAGCTAGATGGTAAACATTGATAACAATATTGTAGATTGCTAAATATCCTAAGGGAATCTGCGCTTTTTTGGAATTGTTTTTCTTTCACAGTCCTTTATGTAAGCGAAGAACACATGTATTTAGCTTTTTTTTTTAAGCCTTCTAATTCATAAATAAATGTTAGCAAAAGTCAGCTAACCAAAGAGCCACTAGGAGTTTCTCTATCCTGCCAAAAGAGCGCTCTAAAAACCCTCCGGATTCAGTAAGTGTGAATGCAATGAAGTAACAGGCTTATTCATGATGTCATATTTACATAACTTGCTCATTTTAACTATACGGCGGCACAATAATTTTACAGACGCATCACAACGTTTGCTTTTCAATTTAATAACAACAAAAGAGAGACAACCAGGACTACATTGGGACAAATTAACGATCCGGAACCTTATACTTTTGAGCCTGAATATAAGGAGGATGTGTACAAGTGCTGAACAGATCCAGCTTGAGTGAAACAGTAAGCATAATCTATCAGTACTGCAAAGTGATACAAACTACGACCATAATAAAATAATCACTTACTGCACAATGTCTCCTCTCACTGGAATGCCGACTCGTGCAATGTTCATATCTTTTAGATGAAGAATTGGTTGTAATCCTCCCTAAGTGTTGAACAAAACTGAGGGTCATTCCTCATCTTTCTCAAAGCCCCTGGGTCTAAGTTGACCAACTTCTTGGTTTATGGCAACATCCTTTTACTATCCAGGTAAGAGGCATGATGTATAATCTAGAATAAAGTTTGTCAATATAGCATCTTAAGCTAGTTAGTGCTCTGTGGCCTGCTTATAATAACAATATTGCTAATACTTGGTATTATTCAGGTCCTGAGAAACATTTTATATGTTCCATTGAAAATATAGAATATTACACACGGTGCTCAAACGTGTGAGTAGGACTTTGGTCAGCTATGAAGTCGCACCACTTGATGAATCGTAGTGTGCTTCAACATACGAGTATTGTTATGGTGTGTGTTTAAGGTAAGACTAATTATCTGGCGCTTTGTTTCGCAATATTATGCAAAAGCAACTTTTCTTACATTCTGGTACCTGTTGATCTGTATTTGGGATCTGCATACATCCTGAAAATTTGCGCGCGTCCGCCTTTGTAGTCCGTGTTGACAACGTAGTCAATAAGCTTCTTCTTTTTCTCTTATCTTCTTATGTGACATTCATCCTCCGCTCTTACCATTTCTAATATAAAGTAGTGTAAAGTTCTTACTTATATCTGTCAGTAAACTCGCCATGGAAACGCTAAAACATATCGGTGTAGTGAGTTTACATTATTCACGCAAGGAACTTTATTTATTAGAGAGTTGCGGTCGGACGGTTTTTCACGGGCCTTGTTGTTGTTTCCGGATGAGGAGATGCTGCTCCGTTATTGGTTTCAGTAAAGTATGAATGTCATTAAAACAGTTAGCTCCATCTTTTGACACTTCTTCCACTCCCATCCTTGCACGCTACACCGCTACAACAAAGATGACGGGGAGGAGATGTTGTAGTACTGCAGTAGTGGGGTGTGGCGAGATGTCAGTGGGGCCGTGAGAGGCAGGGGTGCTTCTAGATACGGCTGGGTGATAAAACGATATCCATATACAAAACGAGTGAAGTTGGCAAAATTATAGACTGCAATGACAGGATATTTAATGTTCAAACTGAGAAACATAATTTTTTTTTGCGAATTATCATAAACTTAGAATTTAATGGCAGCAACACATTGCAAAAAAGTTGTCACAAGGGCATTTTTACCACTGTGTTACATGGCCTTTCCTTTTAACGACATTCAGTTAATGTTTGAGAACTGAGGGGACACATTTTTGAATCCTTTCAGGTGGAATTCTTTCCCATTCTTCCTTGATGTACAGCTTAAGTTTGTGACGGTTGGCTGGCATTGTGGTGATGGTTCGTTCTCTCAAATGATGCAGTCGGACTTGGACACAGCGTAAAGGTAAGAAAGTCTGATTTATTAATACTAACAAAACAAACTAAGAACAGAAACACTTGCACAAAGGCACTAAAGACGAAACAAACAGAACTAGCATGTGAGCTAGAAGAAACTAAAGGCGCTAGCATGTGAGCTAGAGAATACACAAAGGAATAGCGTGGAAGCTAACAAGAACAAGAAATAGTTTTTTTTGCCACAATTGGGAAACAGCGTCGTGACCTGTTGTACAGAACAGAAACTAGACTGTGAGGTCGAATGAACAGAAAGGGCAGGCTTAAATAACGGTGATAATCACGAGGCTGGTGCGCGTAAAAAATAAGATGCTGGTTACACTAATGCGTGGCTATGGCAATGAAAACAAACAGGAAGTGCCACCAGGATTTAAGGAAGAAGAACATTAACACGATGTGATACAAAACAGAACAAAAACCAGAATATAACATGATCCAAGTAGCAGATCATGACAAATTTGTTCAACAGTCAGGGGTCTCCGTTGTGGTATTTTAGGGTTCATAATGTGCTACACATTTTTAAAGGGAGACAGGTCTGGACTACAGGCAGGCCAGTCTAGTACCCGCACTCTTTTACTACGAAGCCATGCTGTTGTAACACATGCAGTATGTGGCTGGGCACATTGCACCTATTACAGTCCGAATGGTTCTTTTCCTCTTCGGTCCGGACGACACGTCGTCCACAATTTCCAAAAGCAATTTAAAATGCGGACTCGTCAGACCACAGAACACTTTTCCACTTTGCATCAGTTGTTTTTGGAATCTGTGGACGTTGTGTCCTCCGGACCAAAGAGGAAAAGAACCATCCGGATTGTTCTAGGCGCAAAGTTGAAAAGCCAGCATCTGTGATTGTATGGGGGTGTATTAGTGCCCAAGGCATGGGTAACTTATACATCTGTGAAGGCACCATTAATGCTGAAAGGTACATACAGGTTTTGGAGCAACATCCAGGCAATGTATTTTTCATGGACGCCCCTGCTTATTTCAGCAAGACAATGCCAAGCCACATTCTGCATGTATTACAACAGCCTGGCTCCATAGTAAAAGAGTACGGGTACTAGACTGGCCTGCCTGTAGTCCAGACCTGTCTCCCATTGAAAATGTGTGGTGCATTATGAAGCGTACATTACCACAACAGGATAGGATAGGTCTTTATTGTCATTGCACAAGTACAACAAAACTTTGTTTTCAGCACAAGCCTGAGACTGTTGAACAACTTAAGCTGTACAACAAGCAAGAATGGGAAAGAATTCCGCCTGAAAAGCTTCAAAAATGTGTCTCCTCAGTTCCCAAACCTTTACTGAGTGTTGTTAAAAGGAAAGGCCATGTAACACAGTGGTAAAAATGCCCCTGTGACAACTTTTTTGCAATGTGTTGCTGCCATTAAGTTATAAGTTAATGATTATTTGCTGAGCAAAAAAATGTATGTTTCTCAATTTGAACAATAATATTTTGTCTTTGCAGTCTATTAAATTGTATATACAAACCCCGTTTCTATATGAGTTGGGAAATTGTGTTAGATGTAAATATAAATGGAATACAATGATTTGCAAATCATTTTCAACCCATATTCAGTTGAATATGTTACAAAGACAACATATTTGATGTTCAAACTGGTAAACTTTTTTTTTGCAAATAATCATTAACTTTAGAATTTGATGCCAGCAACACGTGACAAAGAAGTTGGGAAAGGTGGCAATAAATACTGATAAAGTTGAGGAATGCTCATCAAACACTTATTTGGAACATCCCACAGGTGTGCAGGCTAATTGGGAACAGGTGGGTGCCATGATTGGGTATAAAAACAGCTTCTCCAAAAAATTATCAGTCTTTAACAAGAAAGGGGTTTGCGTTGTCTTATTTTAGGCTTCACAATGCGCCACACGTTTTCAATGGGAGACAGGTCTGGACTACAGGCAGGCCAGTCTAGTATCCGCACTCTTTTACTATGAAGCCACGCTGTTGTAATACGTGGCTTGGCATTGTCTTGTTGAAATAAGTGGCTTGGATGCCAACATATGTTGTTCCAAAACCTGTATTTACTTTTCAGCATTAATGGTGCCTTCACAGATGTGTAAGTTACCCATGCCTTGGGCACTAATACACCCCCATACCATCACAGATGCTGGATTTTCAACTTTGCGCCTATAACAATCCGGATGATTCTTTTCCTCTTTGTTCAGGAGGACACAGTTTCCAAAAACAATTTGAAATGTGGACTCGTCAGACCACAGAACACTCTTCCACTTTGGATCAGTCCATCTTAGATGATCGCGAGCCCAGAGAAGCCGGCGGAGTTTCTGGATGTTGTTGATGAATGGCTTTTGCTTTGCATAGTAGAGCTTTAACTTGCACTTACAGATGTAGCGACGAACTGTATTTAATGACAGTGGTTTTCTGAAGTGTTCCTGAGCCCATGTGGTGATATCCTTTAGAGATTGATGTCGGTTTTTGATACAGTGCCGTCTGAGGGATTGAAGGGTCATTCAATGTTGGTTTCCGGCCGTGCCGCTTACTTGGAGTGATTTCTCCAGATTCTCTGAAACTTTTGATGATATTATGGACTGTAGATGTTGAAATCCCTAAATTTCTTGCAATTGCACTTTGAGAAACGTTGTTCTTAAACTGTTTGACTATTTGCTCACGCAGTTGTGGACAAAGGGGTGTACCTCGCCCCATCCTTTCTTGTGAAAGACTGAGCATTTTTTGGGAAGCTGTTTTTATACCCAATCACGGCACCCACCTGTTCCCAATTAGCCTGCACACCCGTGGGATGTTCCAAATAAGTGTTTGATGAGCATTCCTCAACTTTATCAGTATTTATTGCCACCTTTCCCAACTTCTTTGTCACGTGTTGCTGGCGTCAAATTCCAAAGTTAATGATTATTTGCAACAAAAAAAATTGTGCGTCAGTTTGAACATCAAATATGTTGTCTTTGTTGCATATTTAACTGAATATGGGTTGAAAAGGATTTGCAAATCATTGTATTCTGTTTATATTTACATCTAACACAATTTCCCAACTCATACGGAAACGGGGTTTGTAAGTTGAAATGGATTTGCAAATCAATGTATTCTGGGTTTTGTATAAATAACGGTGGCAGAGGGGTTAGTGCTTCTGCCTCACGGTACGAAGGTTCGATCCTTCGCTCGAGATCTTTCTGTGTGGAGTTTGCATGTTCTCGCCGGTTCCTTCCGGGTACCGTGGTTCCTCCCACCTCCAAAGACATGCACCTGGGGATAGGTTGAATTGGCAACTCGAAATGGTCCCTAGTGTGAATGTTGTCTGTCTATCTGTGTTGGCCCTGTGATGAGGCGGCGACTTGTCCAGGGTGTACACCGCCTTCCGCCTGAATGCTGCTGAGATGGGCTCCAGCACCCCCCACCACCCCGAAAGGGACAATTGGTAGAAAATGGATGGGATGGCTGAATTAAAAACACAGGGTGCTTTTATCGTATCTTCAAGCAGAACCAAAGCCAGTAACATCAAAGGTCTTCCCTTTTGCCCAAAGGAGTGAAAAATAATGGAGATTGATGCAACAGGACTGTAGGACCGACTAATGTGTTTTGTTTTCTTTGCAGACGGTCCCAAAACAGTCAAGAGGACCCCCGTCCTCAGTGCCTCGACGGGGGAGTGTGCGGCCAGGTGGACGCTGAACTAATAAGCCGGCGCGAAGTGTGCGCTTGTTCTCGCTGGGTGGCTGACTGAAATGTCAGCGCCGAAGGAACAGATAGGTGCTAAAGTCTAAACTTAACCTGCAGTAAATCACGTACACACACACACATAGGTGAGACAATGTGTGTGTGGCCGTGCATGCCTCGACTCAAACTAGCTGCTGTTGTCTCCACTCGCTGGGTGTGTTTTTGTAAGAATAAACTTATGACAGGGGGTGAGTGGGATGCAGATTGTCCTAATGTGTGTGTGTGACAGCAGCAGGAATTGTGATAGGGCAGCATGGTAATGGCTGGTCAGCTGGTATGGCGAGTATTCAGGGCGGGGGCCGTGCATTGTCCTCTCATGGCTCCCAACAATGCCCCTCAGAGCAGCTCGCCACACATCTACCAGTCACGGGCCTCTCTCCCTCTCTCCCCCGGCTGCTTTTCTTTCCCTCGGCCATATTTATTCAGCCCGGGCGAGGTGTAAAGTGAGATGTGTTGGTTGTTGTGAGAGCCGCGGTGCCCCCGGCCTTTGGGCGGAAGGTCAAGCAGCAAGGCCCGCTGTCATATCACAGCACATGTCATTCATGCCGGTGCTGCCAATGTGCCCTCTGTACGCACCATCACATGACGCACATGTCCTCCCCTTATGAATAATCGAATCAGTCTTTCAAAATAATGCGCTCTCTTTACTCAACGTGCATGCATTCTACTGCTCAAGCAACAGAAGACTACTTGTCATTTCACTCTTAAGGGATATTTGCATGAAAAGAATGCGTCTTCTATACTTGACACTTTGTGTTTATTGTTCATTTGTAAGGAGGCTGGATCATCATCGATGGTCAGACGCCCTCCTGTGGTCAGTTGGTGCAGCTGTTGCTGGTTGGAGGTTGTCAATCATGAGCGAATGCACACTAGAGGACATAAAGAAGGAGTCTGAAATGCTGAAAGGTGAGTATCAAGCCTCCTGGATGCTTCAGAGGCTAATGCAAGGGTGTCCTAACTTTTTCCACTACTGAAAATTGTAAGCATGTGGGGGCTATTTTGATGTCTTTTTTTTTATTTCAAAGCCAATAAAACAGGGATGTCAAACTCATTTTCATTGAGGGCCACATAGTAGTTATGGCTGCAAACAGAGGGCCGCTTGTAACAGCGAATAATGTATGAATTTGCCTCTGGATTTCATTTTATATACATATATATATATATATATATATATACATATGTATAATTTTTATTTTTAAGTAGACTGTATTTTCCATCCATCCATCCATCATCTTCCGCTTATCCGAGGTCGGGTTGCGGGGGCAGCAGCCTAAGCAGGGAAGCCCAGACTTCCCTCTCCCCAGCCACTTCGTCTAGCTCTTCCCGGGGGATCCCGAGGCGTTCCCAGGCCAGCCGGGAGACATAGTCTTCCCAACGTGTCCTGGGTCTTCCCCGTGGCCTCCTACCGGCTGGACGTGCCCTAAACACCTCCCTATGGAGGCGTTCGGGTGGCATCCTGACCAGATGCCCGAACCACCTCATCTGGCTCCTCTCGATGTGAAGGAGCAGCGGCTTTACTTTGAGTTCCTCCCGGATGGCAGAGCTTCTCACCCTATCTCTAAGGGAGAGAAGGAAACTCATTTCGGCCGCTTGTACCCGTGATCTTATCCTTTCGGTCATGACCCAAAGCTCATGACCATAGGTGAGGATGGGAACGTAGATCGATTGGTAAATTGAGAGCTTTGCCTTCCGGCTCAGCTCCTTCTTCCCCACAACGGATCGATACAACGTTCGCATTACTGAAAACGCCGCACCGATCCGCCTGTCGATCTCACGATCCACTCTTCTCCCACTCGTGAACAAGACTCTTAGGTACTTGAACTCCTCCACTTGGGGCAGTGTCTCCTCCCCAAACCGGAGATGGCTTTCCACTCTTTTCCGGGCGAGAACCATGGACTCGGACTTGGAGGTGCTGATTCTCATTCCGGTCGCTTCACACTCTGCTGCGAACCGATCCAGTGAGAGTTGAAGATCCCGGCCAGAATGTATTTTAATATTTAATATTTTGTATCATTTCAAACAGTTTGAACAGTAACACTGTGTTTTTAAAATTTAATTAAGTGAATACATGGCATACAGCTAGATGGAGCCTGACATATAGAAAATATGCAATATTTCTCCCAATAAATATTTTAAAGTGCAATATTTGATGCAAAGTAATTGGATTCTGAAATAGGTCACTAATACAACTAATAAAATACAGTTGCGTAGTAAGCCTAAATATTCATTAAAAACAAGACAGAGGTTTTATTTAACACGTATATTTAATATTTTGGCCACAGTATCATTACGCACAGTTTGAACAGTAACACTGTGTTTTAAAAATGTTATTAATTTGTCATTTTTTGAGCAATGACAGTTTAAAAAAAAAAAATCCCACTAAAATTCATAGGGATCCAAAATGGCCCTACTCATTAAAGTATTAAAACTAAATCATACATGATGTTTTATTATTTTTACTTTTTCAATGCTTACATTTTAGAGTGGTTCTCAAACTTTTTTCACTAAGTACCACCTCAGAAAACACTTGGTTCTCCAAGTACCACCATAGTCCATTAAAATACAGTCGCGTAGTAGCCCTAAATATTCATTAAAAACAAGACAGAGGTTTTATTTAACACATATTTAATATTTTGGCCACTGTATCATTATACACAGTTTGAACAGTAACACTGTGTTTTTAAAATTTAATTTAGTGATTATTTGTCATACAACTCAATGGATCCCGGGTACCAATGGCAAAAAGAAAATATGCAATATTTCTCCCAATAAATATTTTAAAGTGTAATATTTGATGCAAAATAATTGGAGCCTTAAATAGGTCAATAATTTATAAAAACATTTATTGTAATTCATTGTTATTTTTTGAGCAATGACAGTTTAAAAAAAATCCTGCTAGAATTCTCAGGGATACAAAATAACCCTACTCATTAAAGTATTAAAAATAAGTCATACATTATTTTATTATTTTTTGTGACATTTTCAATGCTTACATTTCTAGAGTGGTTCTCAAACTTTGTTCACCAAGTACCACCACTGTCCATTAAAATACAGTCGCGTAGTAAGCCTAAATATTCATTAAAAACAAGACAGAGGTTTTATTTAACACGTATATTTAATATTTTGGCCACAGTATCATTACGCACAGTTTGAATAGTAACACTGTGTTTTAAAAATTTTATTAATTTGTTATTTTTTGAGCAATGACAGTTTAAAAAAAAAAAATCCCACTAAAATTCATAGGGATCCAAAATGGCCCTACTCTTTAAAGTATTAAAATTAAGTCATACATAATGTTTTATTATTTTTACTTTTTCAATGATTACATTTTTAGAGTGGTTCTCAAACTTTTTTCACTAAGTACCACCTCAGAAAACACTTGCCTCTCCAAGTAACACCTTAATCCTTTAAAATACAGTCCCGTAGTAGGCCTAAATATTCATTAAAAACAAGGCAGAAGTTTTTTTTTAACACTTATATTTAATATTAACATTACGCATAGTTTGAACAGCAACACTGTGTTTAGGATTTAAATTAGTGATTATTTGGCCCGGGTACTTATGGCAAACAGAAAATATGCAATATTTCTCCCAATAAATATTTTAAAGTGCAATATTTGATGCAAAGTAATTGGAGCCTTAAATAGGTCAATAATTTATAAAAGCTTTGATTTTAATTCATTGTTGTTTTTTGAGCAATGGCAGTTTAAAAAAAAAACACTAAAATGCTCAGGGTTCCAAAATGGCCCTACTCATAAAAGTATTAAAAATAAATCATACATAATTTTTTTTTTATTTTTAACGTTTTCAATGCTTGCATTTCTAAAGTGATTCTCCAACTTTTTTTTTTCACCACCTCAGAAAATACTTGGCTTCCAGTATTGAAATACAGTCACGTAGTAGGCCTAAATATTCATTAAAAACAAGGCAGATGTTTTATTTAACACGTATATTTAATATTTCGGCCACTGTACTATTACGCACAGTTTTAACAGTAACACTGTATTTTTAAAATTTTTATAAAGTGATTATTTGACCCAGCAAACAGAAAATATGCAATATTTCTTACAAGAATTATTTTAAAGTGCAATATTTGATGCAAAGTAATAGGAGCCTCAAATAGGTCACTAGCATTTATTTTGATTCATTATTATTTCCTGAGGAATTACAGTCAAAGGAAAATACAGCCTACTTTATGTTATCAGAGTCGACATTTTTTCCCCATTACATTTCACCGGTTTGATCTTTTATTCCACTTTTTGTGTTTTTATTTTTATAAAAACACAATGGCCTCCGTGCCGTACTGTGGACACCATTAGGTCAACGTTGCAAATGATAAAGCTGTTTAGTGGGTGTATTACCTGCAGTCGCCAACAGAGGGCGGTAGACACAGCTTCTTCTGACCCAGGTCAACTTGTGATGTCTGTCATTCTTTGTCAGCCGTTCAGCATTTCCAATAAATCCTATTTTGGGCGAATATGTGAATCCCAACATTTATATAATCAGCTTGACTTTGTTTTTCAACGACTCCAAGGCAGCGTCTGATCGATCAGATATTCTTTATTCGGGCTGTACGAGCCCTAATTTAAATGCCACAGTTGTTATTTGTTTGCCTCCAGCGTGCGTCTCCTCGACTCCCGTGACGTAAATCCCCGCAGCAGGACATCGCCCGCTCACCTGGTTGAGGGGCTCAGGCTAATCTAAAGCCGATTAGGCTCCTTATCTACTCAGCGCCGCTTTTATGTGCTTTGGAACAACTAAAATACCATTCTAGAGACTGACTCTTTACCTTGCCAGCTCGCAGCACCAGGGAATCGCAATGTAGACTCAGAACCGGGGCGGTCGAAAATCATTCAAGCAGATGAATCCAATCCTGGAAACGCATTTCGGACCGATTGTCCAAGTATCGCACATGCAAACAGGCAGTTGATCCGGTGGTTCTGTGGAAGACCCCATAAATAGCATGGGAAAATATTTATTCATGATTAATCAAAATTAACCCTGTGATTAATCTGATTGAAAACCTCAATCGTTTGACAGCCCTACTCACAATAAATGTCAATCATTATAAACAGTCCGTTTTATTTCCTATTACCAATTCTTAAACACAAATCAAGAAACAAAATTAGGGCCGTTTTTCGATTTTTACTATATATGGCAGAATTGAAAACAAACAAAAAAGGGTTGATTTTCATTCAAATATTGCCCTAAGATTAGATTTTGTTTTCCTTTTTATACATTTTTATTTTTCCAGATAAACACAATAATCCAATTCATCTTTATCCAAAATTCAAAAATTAGTGCTTATCTGTCTGATGACAAATTGAACCGGAAGTAGTATTTTAGCTTTTTCTTTGTGTTTAGCATGTTTTTAGCATAACGCTAAAAACATCTTTGGTCCGTGTACCTTCCCCGTTCATTCTATTTCCAATTCTTAAATGCAAGTCAACAAAAAAAAAATCGGGCCGTTTTTCCATTTTTATTATATACGGCAAATTTTAAAACAAACTAAAACAGGTTGATAAAATGGGATTTTGTGCTGTTTTCCTTTGTATGGATTTTTATTTTTCCAAGTAAACACAAAAACCCAATTCATGTTTATCCAAAATGCAAAAAGGAGTGTTCATCTGTGTGATGACAAATTGAACCAAAAGCAGTATTTTAGCTTTTCCTTTGGGTTTAGCATAATGCTAACATCTTTGGTCTGTGTACTTTCCGTTCATTCTATTTCCAATTCTGAAACGCACATCAAAAAAACTAAATTAGAACTGTTTTTCGATTTTTACTATATATGGCAGATTTGAAAGCAAACAAAAAAGGGTTGATTTTCATTCAAATATTGCCATAAGATTAGATTTTGTGTTGTTTTCCTTTTTATAGATTTTTATTTTTCCAGATAAACACAAAAATCCAATTCATCTTTATCCAAAATGCAAAAATTAGTGCCTATCTGTGTGATGACAAATTGAACCGGAAGTAGTATTTTAGCTTTTCCTTTGTGTTTAGCATGTTTTTAGCATAACGCTAACATCTTTGGTCCGTGTACCTTCACCGTTCATTCTATTTCCAATTCTTAAATGCAAGTCAACAAAAAAAAAAATAGGGCCGTTTTTCCATTTTTATTATACACGGCAAATTTTAAAACAAACTAAAACAGGTTGATTTTTATTAAACTATTGCCATAAAATTGGATTTTGTGCTGTTTTCTTTTGTGTGGATTTTTATTTTTCCAAGTAAACACAAAAACCCAATTCATCTTTATCCAAAATGCAAAAATGAGTGTTCATCTGTGTGATAACAAATTGAACCGAAAGCAGTATTTTAGCTTTTCCTTTGGGTTTAGCATAACGCTAACATCTTTGGTCTGTGTACTTTCTGTTCATTCTATTTCCAGTTCTCAAACGCAAATCAAAAAAACTAAATTAGAACTGTTTTTCGATTTTTACTATATATGGCAGATTTGAAAACAAACAAAAAAGGGTTGATTTTCATTCAAATATTTCCATAAGATTAGATTTTGTGCTGTTTTCCTTTTTCTAGATTTTTATTTTTCCAGATAAACACAAAATTCCATTTCATCTTTATCCAAAATGCAAAAATTAGTGCTTATCTGTGTGATGACAAATTGAACCGGAAGTAGTATTTTAGCTATTCCTTTGTGTTTAGCATGTTTTTAGCATAACGCTAACATCTTTGGTCCGTGTACCTTCCCCGTTCATTCTATTTCCAATTCTTAAATGCAAGTCAACAAAAAAAAAAATAGGGCCGTTTTTCCATTTTTATTATTTATGGCAAATTTTAAAACAAACTAAAACAGGTTGATTTTTATTGAAATATTGCCATAAAATGGGATTTTGTGTTGTTTTCCTTTTTATGGATTTTTATTTTTACAAGTAAACACAAAAACCCAATTCATGTTTATCCAAAATGCAAAAACGAGTGTTCATCTGTGTGATGACAAATTGAACCGAAAGCAGTATTTTAGCTTTTCCTTTGGGTTTAGCATAATGCTAACATCTTTGGTCTGTGTACTTTCCGTTCATTCTATTTCCAATTCTGAAACGCAAATCAAAAAAACTAAATTAGAACAGTTTTTCGATTTTTACTATATATGGCAGATTTGAAAACAAACAAAAAAGGGTTGATTTTCATTAAAATATTGCCATAAGATTGGATTTTGTGCTGTTTTCCTTTTTATGGATTTTTATTTTTCCAGATAAACACAAAAACCCAATTCATATCTATCCAAAGGGCAAAAATGAGTGGCTATCTGTGTGATGACAAATTGAACCGGAAGTAGTATTTTAGCTTTTCCTTTGCGTTTAGCATGTTTTTAGCATAATGCTAAGATCTTAGGTCCGTGTACCTGAGATAGGCACCAGCGCCCCCCGCGACCCCAAAGGGAATAAGCAGTAGAAAATGGATGGATGGAGGGTACCTTAAGTTCATTCTATTTCCGATTCTTAAACGCAAATTTAAAAAAACAGGGCCGTTTTTCAATTTTTATTATGTATAGCAGATTTGAAAACAAACAAAAAAGGTTTGAATTTCATTAAAATATTGCCATATGATTGGATTTTGTGCTGTTTTCCTTTTCTGGATCTTTATTTTTCCAGATAAACACAAAAACCCAATTCATGTTTATCCAAAATGCAAAACTGAGTGCTTATTTGTGGGATGACAAATTGAACTGGAAGCAGTATTTTAGCTTTTCTTTTTTGTTCAGCAGGAGTCCTATTGTCCTTTAAAAAAAGTCTCATTAAATAGTCAACATTTTTTTTTTTAGTATTACAAATTGAAAAAATGGCCCGAAATTTGTTTTTTCTGATATGCATTGAAAAATTCGAAATAGAATGAACGGAAGGTACACGGACCATAAACGCCTAGTAATTATCATTATTTATTCCGATAAATTTGATTTTCCAGAATCGATTTAAGAAGAAAAAAAAGGGTTTTCTTCTTCTTCTTTTTTTTAAAATCAATTCTCAAAAATTGTGACTTGAATAAGAGTTGTAATAAATAAAAATTGCAATTTGGATGTACACTTGTAGGGGAGTATATTGTCATTTATTTTTTTTATTAAACAGTTTTGGGATTAAAACATTAAACAACTATTGCCAGATTTACTCTATAATCAGAATCAGTTTTATTAGCCAAGAATATAAGACACAAGGAATTTGAATTGGTCGATATTGAAATTGTTATTATTATCATTGATATACAGTACAGGTCAAAAGTTTGGACACACCCTCTCATTCAATGCGTTTTCTTTATTTTCATGACTATTTACATTGTAGGTTATCACATCAAAACTATCAATGAACACATGTGGTATTATGTACTTAAAAAAAGGTGAAATAACTGAAAATACGTTTTATATTCTAGTTCCTTCAAAATAGCCACCCTTTACTCTGATTAATCTTTCGCACACTCTTGGCATTCTCTCGATGAGCTTCAAGAGGTAGTCACCTGAAATGGGTTTCAGTTCACAGTTGTGCTTGAAGCTCATCGAGAGAATACCAAGAGTGTGCAAAGCAGTAATCGCAGCAAAGGGTGGCTATTTTGAAGAAAGTAGAACATAAAACGATTGGTTATTTCAACTTTTTTTGTTAAGTACACAACTCCACATGTGTTCATTCATAGTTTTGATGTCTTCAGTGACAATCTACAATGTAAATAGTCAAAAAAATAAAGAAAACACATTGAATAAGAAGGTGTGTCCCAACTTTTGGCCTGTAATGTGTATATTTTTTTAGTATTGTATTTGTATGTCTTCTCAATTGCTTTGTAAATTTATATCCCAAATATTGTAAAACTGGGGCGGGGTTAGAGTTGTTGTTGCTCCATTTTATTTTTTTTAGACTGATTAGAATCCTGTGCTTTTTGTAAACAATATTTTAAAAAATGTCATTGTAAAACATGTGGCCCGCGGGCCAAATTTGGCCAACCGTTTAATTTCATATGGCCCTTGAGGCAATATCAAATTAACATTAGGGCTGGCCCGCCGGTAACACCACATTCACCGCTAATACTCATACTTGCCAACCCTCCCGATTTTCCCAGGAGACTCCCGAAGTTGAGTGCCCTTCCCCGAATATCTTCCTGGGCAACCATTCTCCCGATTTCCACCCGGACAACAATATTGGGAACGTTCCTTAAAGGCACTGCCTTTAGCGTCCTCTACAACATGTCGTCACGTCCTCTTTTCCTCCATATAAACAGCATAATATATGCGGCTTTTCACAAACACATACTTGGTCAACAGCCATACAGGTCACACTGAGGGTGGCCGTATAAAAAAACTTGAACATTGTTACAAATATGCGCCACACTGTGAACCCACACCAAACAAGAATGACAAAACACATTTCGGGAGAACACCTGCAGTGTAACACAACAGAACAAATACCCAGACCCCCTTGCCCCCTTGCAGCACTAACTCTTCCGGAACGCTACTACCAAACCCCGCCCACCTCATTTTTATTTTATATTTGAATTTATTAGCCTGTGGAAAAAGTTAATGTTGATATTCATCTCAGAAGGCTGCAAATAGAAAAGAGGCATTACTTTTTTTAATTAAATTTTATTTAATATACCACTGATGTTTTATGAAAGTTGATTTTGCACTATTACGTTATATAAGCTCTGCCTGTTCCACGGGAAGAAGCCCAAATACCCAGAGGGAACCCACACAGTCACGGGGAGAACATGCAAACTCCACACAGAAAGATCCCGAGCCCGGGATCGAACCCAGGATTACTCAGGACCTTTGTATTGTGAGGCAGATGCACTAACCCCTGGCCCACCAAGCCTTGCTTGTTCAATATTCATTGCAAAACTTGTTTGGGTCCCTATTAAAAGGTTTCGTTCAACCTTGGCCCGCGGCTTTGTTCAGTTTGAAATTTTGGCCCACTCTGTATTTGAGTTTGACACCCCTGTTGTAAAAAGACGTCTGTTAGGCCAACTGTCGTAGGTCAGCAGCCAGAGGAGCTTTTTTAAACTGTATTGCGAAGGTTTTGGGGACGGCGTGGCGCAGTGGGAGAGTGGCCGTGTGCAACCCGAGGGTCCCTGGTTCAAATCCCACCTAGTACCAACCTCGTCACGTCCGTTGTGTCCTGAGCAAGACACTTCACCCTTGCTCCTGATAGGTGCTGGTTGGCGCCTTGCATGGCAGCTCCCTCCATCAGTGTGTGAATGTGTGTGTGAATGGGTAAATGTGGAAGTAGTGTCAAAGCGCTTTGAGTACCTTGAAGGTAGAAAAGCGCTATACAAGTACAACCCATTTATCATTTATCATTTATTTTATTATCATTTACATACCCAATAATACACTACAAGAACCAAGTTGAATCGAGAATGGACTGGTCACCCCAAAAATGGGAATCAAATGGTGAGGCGCCCACAGTTGATGAAACAACCCTTCTTCGATTACGCTTGCACCTCCTGGTACCCCAGCACCTCCAAAACCCTCAAATCTAGACTCCAAACATCCCAGAATAAGCTAATCCGGTTACTTTTAGACCTCCACCCCAGATCACACCTCAATCCAACCCACTTCTCCAAAGTGGGCTGGCTCAGGGTGGAGGACAGAGTAAAACAACTTGCACTGAGCCTAGTCTATAAAATCCGCTACACCTCCTTGATACCAAAGCACATGTCAAACTACTTCCTTAACGTAAATGACTGCCATAACCACAACACCAGGGGGAGCTCCACAAACCACGTTAAACCCAGATTTCGATCTAACAAAGGTCTTAACTCATTCTCTTTCTATGCCACATCAATGTGGAATGCACTCCCAACAGGTATAAAAGTAAGTGCATCTCTATATTCCTTCAAAACCGCTCTAAAACAACACCTCCAGGCAACTTCAACACTTTACTAATACCCTCCATTCACATCCCATCTCCCCGGATTATAAACAACTCAAATGTACTTCTAATGTAGATACTTGTTCTTATGCTATGTGAACTCACTATGTTCTCTGCTGGCTGTACATATCCTACTAAATAAGACCTACACTGTTTCAATGTCCACATTTCTCTGTTGATGCAATTGTTGATGACTGAAGTTCTGATATCAACCAAAGCTCCTCATCCCACCACCCGGATTGTAAATAATGTAAATAATTCAATGTATATACTATGATGATTAACTTGTGTGATGACTGTATTATGTTGATAGTATATATTTGTACCATGAATTGATTAACGTGGACCCCGACTTAAACAAGTTGAAAAACTTATTTGGGTGTTACCATTTAGTGGTCAATTGTATTGAATATGTACTGTACTGTGCAATCTACTAATAAAAGTATCAATCAATCAATCAAAGTAATCAACTAGGGGTTGGACTCAATCCCGAAATCGGCCCTGAATCTTAACACGGCATTTTGCTGCGGAGCTAGTGTGGGATTTTTCTCTTCGCCGTGCACAAAGCGAGGCCCATGAATGCATGCTTGGGTGAATCTAGCGTGCAAGAACCCCAAAGACTTCACAAAAGCCCTTTTTCTTTGGATGAATGGATGACTTTTCACCGTCTGTAGGTGGAAAGTGTAGCAACAAGTTGGAGTACACACACTTAGGTTGGGCATGTGAAGAGTCATCCATGTCCATGTGAAAGCAGTAATGCCATAATTGCCTTCATCCGCTCCACTTAATCAGGAACCTTGTGGCGCTCGGCATGTCCGCCACTTTGGCAAGCGGCTGAAAAGTCCAACACACGACATTTCACGTTAAACTGGGGCGTCAAACTGGTTTTCATCGAGGGCCACATTGCAGTTGGGGTTTACCTCAAAGGACCGCTTTTAACAATGAGTAATATATAAATATACAAGTGTATATATATATATGTATATAATACATTAACTATTTTTTTTACATAGGCTGCAAAAAAATATTTACATTTTATTTTGAAAACCAGCAGCTCAGTCACCAGAATTTTACTGTAAAAGTGTTTTTTTTGTTGTTTTTTTTACAGTATATGGTCACTACTGCATAGTTTTTTTTGTTATATTCTTA
>NC_084618.1:12870828-12900828 GCF_033978795.1 Nerophis ophidion | reverse complement strand
AGCGCTTTTACAGAGTGAAACCCAATATCTAAGTTACATTTAAACTGGGAGCAGGTGGGTAAAGAGTCGTGCCCAAGGACACAACGGCAGTGACTCGGATGGCGGAAGCAAGGATCGAACCTGGACCCTCAAGTTGCTGGCACAGCCGCTCTACCAACCGAGCTATACCGCCCCGGTTAATGGTTAATGTTTATTAGCCACCGCTGTTATATTCTGCAAGTTTATCTAAAAAAAATCAATTTTCAGTAAATAATTAATTACATTTGTATAAATTCGGGGTGTGAATCTTTGGGCACCTATTGGTCCGATCCAATTCCTCAGGTGGCTATTTGATTCAGAATCATTTCTTGATTCAAAACGATGATCGATTTCAAACCAATTTTCCAAAGTATTATTTAGTATAACAATTCCCATTAAACTTTTTCAAAACAGGTTACAGGTTAGCGAAACTATTTCTGGTTGCATGGGGATGACTCAAAAATGTCCTTTTTAAAAAGTGATTCAGTAAATGATTAAATTTGTTAAAATTAGGGGTGTGAATCTTTGGGCACCTAATGATCAGATCCGATTCCGGTCGGGGTGGAGCGGGGGGTGTGGTCAGGGGCGTGGTTAAGAGTCAAGTATTTCATATAAGAAATACTTGACATTAAGTGAATTCTAGCAATGTATATGTATATATATATATATATATATATATATATATTGGCTATTTCTGGCAATTCATTTAAGTGTGTATCAAACTGGTAGCCCTTCGCATTAATCAGTACCCAAGAAGTAGCTCTTGGTTTTAAAAAGGTTGGTGACCCCTGCTATAGACTATTTGTAGTTTTCAGTACATTCACAGTTTTGCTTGGAAGTGAAGTGAATTATATTTATATAGCGCTTTTCTCTAATGACTCAAAGCGCTTTACATAGTGAAACCCAATACCTAAGTTACATTTAAACCAGTGTGGGTGGCACTGGGAGCAGGTGGGTAAAGTGTCTTGCCCAAGGACACAACGGCAGTGACTAGGATGGCGGAAGCGGGAATCGAACCTGCATCCCTCAAGTCGCTGGCTCGGCCGCTCTACCAACCGAGCTATGCCACCCCATCATCAACCAGAGTGGCCCGCTAAGCTAGCTGGTCCTATCAAGCCAACATAGAATCTGATTGGTTAAAGCAGAGGTGTCCAAACTTTTGCCACTGAGAGCCGCACACTGAACTATCAAAGCATGCAGGGGCCACCTTGATATTTTTCATTTTCAGAAGCAATACAAACAACGCTTAAAACTGTAGATAAACTTCGGATCTATCTGTTGATATAACGTTTTACTTTATTTTTTTATATTATAGACTGATTGATTGATTGAAACTTTTATTAGTAGATTGCACAGTTCAGTACATATTCCGTACAATTGACCACTAAATGGAAACACCCGAATAAGTTTTTCAACATTTTTAAGTCGGGGTCCACGTTAATCAATTCACTGTAAACTTAGACCTAGACAAACTTTTTTGATCCACATTGGAAATTGTTCAATTTTTTTTATACCATTTATGTTAGAGAAACCCTGTTTTTATGGCAAAAACTAGATATGCCACAATGGTAAAAGTGATGTGAGGAGCTTTAAATGGTCAATAATTCATAACAAAATGTATTTAGATTCTTTATAATTAAAAATAATAATTAAATTCTGCATTTCACAATTCATGAATGTGTTAAAATATGTCATACATCATTTTATTATTTTTTTACTTTCAACATTAGGTCACTAGATCACTTCAGATCTATCTGTCGATTACAAGTTTTAATTATTTTTCCTATGTTTTTTTGTTTGTTTAATGCCCTGTTTCTTACGGCAAACACACAAAATATGCAATATTATCCCCAATAATATTTAAAAGTGCAATCTTTGATGATATGTAATTGGAGCCTTGAATATGTCAATAATTCATAACAGCATTGATTTTGATTCATTGCAATTTTTGGAGCAATACAAATTTTAAAGTAAAAAAACAGCCTGCATGGCAGCTTTGTGTTGTTATAACATTGCAACTTATCATTACATTTTACCTGTCCCCCCACTTTTTAATGTTTTGTTTCATAATAGCATTTTATGATCCCCAAAAATATTTCAAAGCGGAATATTTGATGAGAAGCAATTGGAGCCTTGAATATGTCAATGATTCATGACAACGTTGATTTTGATTCATTACAATTTTTTGAGCAATAAGATTAAAGGGAAAAAATCTGCATGCATGGCATTTTTGTGTTATTAGAACATTGCTACTTTTTCTCATTACGTTTCACCTGTATGCCCACTTTTTAATGTGTTGTTTAAAGGCCTACTGAAAGCCACTACTACCGACCACGCAGTCTGATAGTTTATATATCAATGATGAAATATTAACATTGCAACAGATGCCAATACGGCCGGTTTAGCTTACTAAATTGCAATTTTAAATTTTGCGCGGAAGTATCATGCTAAAACGTCGCGGTATGATGACGCGTGTGCGTGACGTCACGCATTGTAGAGGACATTTTGTTCCAGCTCCAGTCCCAGCTATAAGTCGTTTCTTTTCATCGCATAATTCCACAGTATTCTGGACATCTGTGTTGCTGAATCTTTTGCAATTTGTTCAATGAATAATGGAGACGTCAAAGAAGAAAGCTGTAGCTGGGAAGCGGTGTATTGCAGCCGCCTTTAGCAACACAAACACAGCTGGTCTTTCATTGTTTACATTCCCAAAAGATGACAGTCAAGCTTTACTATGGAAAAAGAGATGTCAAGCGAACACGGTTGGATTGGACCACACACACAAAGTACAGTGTATTATGCAGCGATCATTTTGAAAGATCGTGTTTCGAAGAGGGCCCCTTGCGAAGGGCAGAGATGGGCATCGCCACCACCCGTCGACTGGTGCTGAAGAATGGTGCGGGGCATACCATATAATCTCACTAAAACACTAGAAACACAATAAGCAGATAAGGGATTTTCCAGAATTATCCTGGTAAATGTGTCTAATAACATCTGCCCTCGTCTATTTTTCTTTATTTTTTTCTAGTCCTTCACTCTCACTTTCCTCATCCACGAATCTTTCATCCTCTCTCAAATTAATGGGGAAATCGTCGCTTTCTCGGTCCGAATCGCTCTAGCTGCTGGTGGCCACAATTGTAAACAATGTGAGGATGTGAGTAGCTCCACAACCCGTGACGTCACGCGCACATCGTCTGCTACTTCCGGTAAAGGCAAGGCTTTTTTTATTAGTGACCAAAAGTTGCAAACTTTATCGTCGATGTTCTCCACTAAATCCTTTCAGCAAAAATATGGCAATATCGCGAAATGATCAAGTATGACACATAGAATGGACCTGCTATCCCCGTTTAAATAAGAAAATACAATTTCAGTAGGCCTTTAATAATAGCA
The DNA here is from genome assembly GCF_033978795.1 of Nerophis ophidion. Lineage (NCBI taxonomy): Eukaryota > Metazoa > Chordata > Actinopteri > Syngnathiformes > Syngnathidae > Nerophis > Nerophis ophidion. Next base: position 12,897,420 of record NC_084618.1, on the reverse strand, counting down.
TTTTAGAATGTGCCAGGGGCCCTCAAAAATGTGTAAATGGCCATGTCTGGGTTAAAAAAAAAAAACAGCCCCATTTGTAATATAATTACATGACATGGACCTGGACTCCTGATTCTGATTGGACAAAAAAAATCCCATTAAAGGTTTTTTGAGACATGCTGTATAAATTAAAGGCCTTCTTTTGTACTTTTGTTGGTTTTGTCTCCCTGTTGGTTGATCTCTATTATGTGCATACATGTAATAGAAGCAGTGCAGCCACGAGACACGCTCAATACAATTTCCCGGAACAAATAATAGAATGCAAGTTGGATTATATTGTGCGTGCATATGTCCCTAATTGTGTCAAGGCAACAAATATGTGACGTCTCCCACTCATGTGACATCCCTTAGTCCACCCTTCGTGCCAGCATAAAGTGGCTCGTGTAACTATTTTTAAATCTTGGATCGCTCCAAGTGGATCAGAATGAATCCAGGTTTCTAGAGGAGAGTTTTGTCTGCTGGACCTTTCCTAAAACTGTCTGCAGGACAGGAAGTTATCAGCCCTACTGTCTGATTCCAATCAATCATCAGTCATCAGAACACCAACTTCTATTCTTCTCTTCATGAATGAAAGGAATCTATATTTGTTAAACATGCTAGTATTTTCATTGAACACCTTAAACATGTTACCACAAAACGTCTCTTTTATGAATAAAAAATAAAATAAATTAAATCTGCAAGCAGCGTTGGTCGGGCCCGCTTTGGCTGCTGCCCCCGCGACCCAGACCCGGATAAGCATTAGAAGATGGATGGATAGTAGCTTCTATTAGCAAACAGATAGACTTACTAACTTGGCGTAATATCTTAACATCGACAAACTGGCAAAAATTAAATTTTTTCGGAAAATGATGTTTTGAAGGGGTTTTTGCCAACTTCCTGTTGATTTTTGCTAAAGGAAGTGAGTGTATGAAATGTAGGTGTAAGTCAGACCTACATAGAAGTTTTTGTTTCATGTCTCTACGACATTCCTAACGAATATTTACAAGTAGTTTTGTCTGTTTTTTCCTAGGGGGCGCTATAGCGCAATTTGGATTTTTGGGGTTTGGTTTTTTATTAGATGGCGATTTTCACCAGTCCTGATGTGTGTGTAAAATTTGGTGAGTTTTGAAGCATGTTTAGGGGGCTAATTACAGCTCGGCATTTCTGGATGTTTTTGATGAATGGCGTTCGCTTTGCATAGTAGAGCTTTAACTTGCACTTTGAAGCATTTTAAGGGGGTCAAATTACAGCTGAAAGAGGCAAAAATGACATATTTTAGGAAACTTTGCGGGGGTTCTTTGAAGGCGCGTAAAATCAAAACCGGAACAGTAATCAAAACTCTTTCAGTAACTTTTAATCAGAAGGGTTGAATCGCTCTCCTGTGCGAGTTTGAAGCCGACACGACAAACGCGCTCAGAGGAGATAATGTTTGAAAAAAGGTGACGGGGTTTTACAAAACTTTTGTTTTGAAGGGGTAATTGTTAACTTCCTACTGATTTTTGCTGAAGGATGTCAATTATTAAATTGTAGGTGTAAGTGAGACCTACATAGAGGTTTTTGTTTCATGTCTCTCCGAAATTCCTATCGGAAGTTAAAAGCAGTTTTGTCTGTGTTTTCTTCCTAGGAGCAGTTTTTTCTGTGTTTTATTCCAAAATTGCGCTAGAGCGCAATTTTGAGTTGTTGTTGTTTTTTCATCAGATCGCAATTTTTACCAGTTCTGATGTGTGTGTCGAATTCGGTGAGTTTTGAAGCATTTTAATGGGGTCAAATTACAGCGCAAAGAGACAAAACTTCCATTTTTTAGGCAAATTTTGGTTTGAAGGGGTTTTTGCGAAAATTTTGTTGATTTTTGCCCTAGAAGGGAAAATTATGAAATCTAGGTCTAAGTCAGACCTACATAGAGGTTTTTGTTTCATGTCTCTACGACATTGCTAACGGAAGTTACAAGCAGTCTGTTTGTTTTTTTCTTAGGGGGTGTTAGAGCGCATTTTTGATTTTTGGGGTTTGGTTTTTTATTAGATGGCGATTTTCACTAGTCCTGATGTGTGTGTAAAATTTGGTGAGTTTTGAAGCACGTTAAGGGGGTCAAATTACAGCTCGGCTTTTCTGGATGTTGTTGATGAATGGCTTTCGCTTTGCATAGTAGAGCTTTAACTTGCACTTTGAAGCATTTTAAGGGGGTCAAATTTCAGCTCAAAGAGGCAAAAATGACATATTTTAGGAAACTTTGCGCAGGGGTTCTTTGAAGGCGCGTAAAATCAAAACCAGAGCAGTAATCAAAACTCTTTCAGTAACTTTTAATCAAAAGGGTTGAATCTCTCTCCTGTGCGAGTTTGAAGCCGACACGACAAACGCGCTCAGAGGAGATAATGTTTGAAAAAAGGTGACGGGGTTTTACAAAACTTTTGTTTTGAAGGGGTAATTTTTAACTTCCTGTTGATTTTTGCTGAAGGATGTCGATTATTAATTTGTAGGTGTAAGTGAGACCTACATAGAGGTTTTTGTTTCACGTCTCTCCGAAATTCCTATCGGAAGTTACAAGCAATTTTGTCTGTGTTTTCTTCCTAGGAGACGTTTTTTCTGTGTTTTATTCCAAAATTGTGCTAAAGCGCAATTTTGAGTTTTGGGTTGTTGCTGTTTTTTTTTTCTATCAGATCGCAATTTTTACCAGTTCTGATGTGTGTGTCCAGTTTGGTGAGTTTTGAAGCATTTTAATGGGGTCAAATTACAGCGCAAAGAGGCAAAACTTCCATTTTTTAGGCAAATTTTGGTTTGAAGGGGTTTTTGCAAAATTTTTGTTGATCTTTGCCCTAGAAGGTAAAATTATGAAATCTAGGTCTAAGTCAGACCTACATAGAGGTTTTTGTTTCATGTCTCTACGACATTGCTAACGGAAGTTACAAGCAGTCTGTTTGTTTTTTTCTTAGGGGGTGTTAGAGCGCATTTTTTATTTTTGAGGTTTGGTTTTTTATTAGATGGCGAAATTCAATAGGGACCTTGTTTTATGCACTTTTTTTTCATGTGTTTTTTTTTTATGGACAACACAAAAAATATGCAATATTTTCCCCCCAAAAATATTTCAAAGTATTGATGTGAAGTAATTGGAGCCTTAAATAAGTCAATTATTCATAATTCATTGGATTCATTATTATTATTTGAGCAATATGAAGTGAAGTGAATTATATTTATATAGCGCTTTTTTTCTAGTGACTCAAAGCGCTTTACATAGTGAAACCCAATATCTAAGTTACATTCAAACCAGTGTGGGTGGCACTGGAAGCAGGTGGGTAAAGTGTCTTGCCCAAGGACACAACGGCAGTGACTAGGATGGCGGAAGCGGGAATCGAACCGGCAACCCTCAAGTTGCTGGCACAGCCATTGTACCAACCGAGCTAAACCGCCCCAATGACAGTTTGGAAAAAAGTTCCAACTAAAATTCTTAAGTTAAGTTAAAGTACCAGTAGGTGTGGTGAAATGTGTCCTCTGCATTTGACTCATCCCCTTGTTCACCCCCAGGGAGGTGAGTGGAGCAGTGAGCTCCAGCGGTGGCCACGCCCAGGAATCATTTATGGTGATTTAACCCCCAATTCCAACCCTTGATGCTGAGTGCCAAGCAGGGAGGTAATGGATCCCATTTTTTTATAGTCTTTGGTATGACTCGGTAGGGGTTTGAACTCCCAACCTACCGATCTCAGGGCGGACACTCTAACCACCAGGTCACTGAGTAGGGATCCGAAAGGGCCCCACTCATAAATGTTACAAATATGTCATCTTTTTTTTTTTTTTTTTTTTTTTTACTTTCAACACTTAAGTCTTGAGATTAATTTAAGATTTATTAGTCGGTAATAAGTTTTCATTATTTTTTGCTGTTAAAGAAAAAATCATTTTTTTAAATGGCAAACATACAAAATATGCAGTGTTCCCCCCCCCAAAAATATTCCAAAGTGGAATATTTGATGTGAAGTATTAGGGGAAGAGGGGCCGTTTCTAACAGTGAACACTATTATTACTAAAAAATGTTATGCATTTTATCAGTAGATTTTTTTCCATCCATCCATTTTCTACCGCTTATTCCCCTTGGGGTGACGGGGGGCGCTGCTGGTGCCTATCTCAGCTACAATCGGGCGGAAGGCGGGGTACGCCCTGGACAAGTCGCTAACTCATTGCAGGGCCAGTAGATTTTTTAAAAACTTAAGATGTAAAAAAATATATATATATGGTAAGTTGCAATAATTTCACCTCAAAATGTTAATGCATATTATTGTAAACGGAAAAAACAGTACTGGTGTTTTTATGGTAAAAAAAAAAAAAAAAAGACAGCTCAGTTGCCAGAATTTTACTGTAAAATGTACATTTGTTTTTTTACTGTGAATAAAAGAACTGCAATTTTACAGTAACATTCCAGCACTTTAGCTGCCACTTTTGTTATTGTTTTTTATATCGCAAATCAACAACTTTAGATTTTTCGGTGTTATACCATAAATGCCGAAACAGCACCACAGTTTATTACAGTAAAAAAAAATAAAAAAAATGTTCTTTCATATAGCGAAAACTGCTGTGAAAACCCCAGTAAATTTCACAATTTTACCATGAAATCTATTGCTATTTTATGTATAACTTGATTTGAAATCATTATTATTAGTACTCATTACTATTTACAAAATGGTTTGAATGTTTGATAATATATTTTTGCTTGGTAGAGTGGCCGTGCCAGCAACTTGAGGGTTCCAGGTTCAATACCCGCTTCTGCCATCCTAGTCACTGCCGTTGTGTCCTTGGGCAAGACACTTTACCCTCCTGCTCCCAGTGCCACCCACACTGGTTTAAATGTAACTTAAATACTGGGTTTCACAATGTAAAGCGCTTTGAGTCACTGGAGAAAAGCGCTATATAAATATAATTCACTTCTTAATTAGACAATATTTAAGTTAACATAATTTCCCATTACATGGAGTAATTTTTTTTATCCCAAAATAGAAATAATACATTTAGTGCAGTATTTTATTGATGTGAATTTTTGTGAATTATATTTATATAGCGCTTTTCTCTAGTGACTCAAAGCGCTTTACATAGTGAAACCCAATATCTAAGTTACATTTAAACCAGCGTGGGTGGCACTGGGAGCAGGTGGGTAAAGTGTCTTGCCCAAGGACACAACGGCAGTGACTAGGTTGACGGAAGGGGGAATCGAACCTGCAACCCTCAAGTTGCTGGCACGGCCACTCTACCAACCGAGCTATACCGCCCCACGATACATATTTCCAGGCCTATGAGGGGCCAAATAAAATGAAGCGGCGGTCCACATCTGGCCTTGAGTTTGACACCTGTGTATTTGAGCCTTGAATAGGTAAATATTTTTTGAGAAATGACAGATTTAAAGAAAAACCTTTTTCCTCTTTTATTCCACTTTTTAATGTTTTTTTTAAATAGTGTTTTTAAAATGTGCTGTGGCCACACTTTGGACAGCCCTCTCCTGCAGTTAAAAGGCCACAATATAAGGTAGAAGAGTGATACTTGTGTATGTCCCAGACCTCCAGCATGGTGACCAGCAGCACCAGGACTCCGATGGTGGTCATCATGCCGCCGTAGTAGGACAGCAGGGCGTCTCGGCAGCCGCTTTTCCACACATTGAGATCCTCGGTGTAGTGGTCGTAGCTGTAGTGGGCCGTGTTGTTGGTCATCTGCAGCTGGATGCAGGGTCTGGGCGAGCTCGGGTTGCAGCAGCTGAAGGGCACGCCGTCCATCAGGTACTGGCCGTCCACGTTACTCCCGATGCGGCTAACAAAAAAACAAAACAAAGAAGACCCCGAAAAGGTTAAGATTAGGAGGGTATTGAATCAAAGATATTACACCAAACCCATTTTTGCTGACATCATACATTATCCTCTTGAGGCACAAGCTGTTTCTTTACATTCTTTTTTTATTTCTGTTTGCCATTTGGGCTTATTGGACCCTAATTAGAATAAAAACTAAGAATCATCTTTTGATATGATGTACTTAGTCCATAAGTACACACAAGTGTACATAATGTTTAGTGACATGCTAATTCTTATTTTTACACTTTTTTTTTATTCCAAATTCCATTGTTTATCATACTCTTATGACATCACCAGATGGCAGTATAAGTGTCCACATACTTGTTCAGTAGTGTACACAATTTTGGAAATAAGAGCTAAAAGGTGCTGTCCACACGTGGCCACTAAGCCTTTAGGCAGCCCTCAGATGGTCATTTGTAACAGTGAATGCTAATTCTTATTTTTACACTTTTTTTTCTTCCAAATTCCATTGTTTGTCATACTGTTATGACATCACCAGATGGCAGTATAAGTGTCCACATACGTGGCCATAAGACCCTTGTTCAGTAGTGTACACAATTTAGGAAATAAGAGCTCAAAGGTGCTGTCCACACATGTGGACACTAAGCCTTTAGGCAGCTCTCAGTTGGTCATTTGTAACAGTGAATGCTAATTCTTATTTTTACACTTTTTTTTCGTCCAAATTCCTTTGTTTGTCATACTCTTATGACATCACCAGATGGCAGTATAAGTGTCCACATACGTGACCATAAGACCCTTGTTCAGTAGTGTACACAATTCTGGAAATAAGAGCTAAAAGGTGCTGTCCACCCATGTGGACACTAAGCCTTAAGGCAGTCCTCAGATGGTCATTTGTAACAGTGAATGCTAATTCTTATTTTGACACTTTTTTTTTCTTCCAAATTCCATTGTTTGTCATCCTGTTATGACATCACCAGATGGCAGTATAAGTGTCCACATACGTGGCCATAAGACCCTTGTTCAGTAGTGTACACAATTTTGGAAATAAGAGCTAAAAGGTGCTGTCCACACATGTGGCCACTAAGCCTTTAGACAGCCCTCAGATGGTCATTTGTAACAGTGAATGCTAATTCTTATTTTTACACTTTTTTTTCTTCCAAATTCCATTGTATGTTTTACTCTTCTGACATCACCAGATGGCAGTATAAGTGTCCACATAAGTGGCCATAAGACCCCTATTCAGTAGTGTACAGAATTTTGGAAATAAGAGCTAAAAGGTGCTGTCCACGCATGTGGCCACTAAGCCTTTAGGCAGCCCTCAGATGGTCATTTGTAACAGTGAATGCTAATTCTTATTTTTACACTTTTTTTTCTTCCAAATTCCATTGTTTGTCATACTGTTATGACATCACCAGATGGCAGTATAAATGTCCACATACGTGGCCATAAGACCTTTGTTCAGTAGTGTACACAATTTTGGAAATAAGAGCTAAAAGGTGCTGTCCACACATGTGGACACTAAGCCTTAAGGCAGCCCTCAGATGGTCATTTGTAATAGTGAATGCTAATTCTTATTTTTACACTTTTTTTTCTCTTCCAAATTCCATTGTATGTTTTATTCTTCTGACATCACCAGATGGCAGTATAAGTGTCCACATACGTGGCCATAAGACCCCTATTCAGTAGTGTACACAGTTTTGGAAATAAGAGCTAAAAAGGTGCTGTCCACACATGTGGACACTAAGCCTTTAGGCAGCCCTCAGATGGTCATTTGTAACAGTGAATAGAAATGAATATAAATGTATAAGAACTTTCCTCATGATATTGTTACACAATTGCCTATACAATTTTCTTTTTTTTTTACATACACTTTAAAAAGAAATTTGGTTTTACAACAAAAAACTGTTAGCTCAGTCAGCAGAAATATACTCTAAAATGTAAATGGGTTATACTTGTGTAGTGCTTTTCTACCTCCAAGGTACTCAAAGCACTTTGACACTATTTCCCTATTCACTCATTCACACACTGATGGCGGAATCTGCCATGCAAAGCGCTAACCAGGGCCCATCAGGAGCAAGGGTGAAGTGTCTTGCTCAAGGACACAACGGACGTGACTAGGTTGGTAGAAGCCGGGAATCGAACCAGGAACCCTCAGGTTGCTGGCACGGCCACTCTCCCAACCTCGCCACGCCGTCCCCACTGTACACTTTTTTACTGTAGATGTAAAAACAGTAGGGATGCACAAACAAATGGATTCACTTTAATTCTTATACATCAGGATTCTAAATCGATTCATAATTTAAAAAAAATATATTTAAAAAAATTATACAATATACAGTAGAGGCAATAAAGTTTGGACACACCTTCTCATTCAATGTGTCGTCTTTATTTTCATGACTATTTACATTGTAGATGGTCACATCAAAACTATGAATGAATACATGTGGAGTTATGTACTTAACAAAAAAGGTGAAATAACTGAAAACATGTTTTATATTCAGGTTTCTTCAAAATAGCCACCCTTTGCTCTGATTACTGCTTTGAAGACTCCTGGCATTCTCTCCATGAGCTTTAAGCACAACTGGGAAGAGAAACCCATTTCAGGTGACTACCTCTTGAAGCTCATGGAGAGAATGCCAAAAGTGCGAAAAAGTAATCAGAACAAAGAGTGGCTATTTTGAAAAAACAACAACAACAAAAAACAATATAAAACGTCTTTTCAGTTATTTCACTTTTTTTTGTTACGTACATAACTCTACATGTGTTCATTCATAGTTTGGATGCCTTTAGTGACAATTTACAATGTAAATAGTCATGAAAATAAAGAAAACTAATTGAATGACATGTGTCTAAACTTTTGGCCTGTACTGCATATTTTTATTTTAAGAATGCATTTTTCAAATATATGTTTCATATGCAACCAGAAGAAGCTGTTCTTACCTGTAACCAGTTTTGTAAGAGTTTGATAATATTCATTATACCAAATGATGCATTGCGAGGATCAGTTTGAATCGATTCTGTAAAATCCATGGGTGTTGTTTTTACGGTGTATTACTATAAATAGTACAACTTTACCACCGTTTTTTTTACGGTGAAAAACTGGCAGCTCAGTCGCCAGAATTTTACTGTAAAAACCATTGTCAGTTTTACAGTGTTAGATTTGATGGATAACTTTTTGGATATCATAAGGAAGTATTAAGTGTCACACATGGACTTGGACTTGGGATGTTTCTTCTACGCAAAGGATGATTGGCACGAGCCAGACGTGAATGTAAGTACATGTTGATTTATTACTAAACAAAAAGACTACAACAAAAGGCAAACAAAGGGCGTGCACGAGGGCGGAAGACAAACTTGGCTAATGAAAAACAAAAGACTAGCATAAATGCTACAAACTACAAACATGTAGTTTTTTTTATTTTTTATTTTTTTTCTTAAGAATACTTTTTTAGGCCTTCTTCAGGCAACTAGAAGTAGATTTTCTAACCTGTAACCTGTTTTGAAAAAATGTCATTAAAATGTTTATACCAAATAATACATTGCAAGAATCGGTTTGATTTGAGTATCGATTCTAAATCGAATTGTCACCCCAGGAATTGGAATCAGATCGAATTGCTGGGTGCCCAAAGATTCACACATCACACATGTAAAATATATGCAACTCCACGCATGCATGTATATTTTTCTGCTAAGTTGGAAAGAACAAATACATTTAATAAGAAAATATAAAGTACAAACCCCGTTTCTATATGAGTTGGGAAATTGTGTTAGATATAAATATAAACGGATTACAATGACTTGCAAATCCTTTTCAACCCATATTCAGTTGACTGCACTACAAAAAGACAAGATATTAGATGTTCTAACTCATAAACTTTGTTTTTTTTTTGCAAATAATAATTAACTTAGAATTTCATGGCTGCAACATGTGCCAAAGTAGTTGGGAAAGGGCATGTTCACCACTGTGTTACATCACCTTTTCTTTTAACAACACTCAATAAACATTTGGGAACTGAGGAAACTAATTGTTGAAGCTTTGAAAGTTGAATTCTTTCCCATTCTTGTTTTATGTAGAGCTTCAGTCGTTCAACAGTCTGGGGTCTCCGCTGTCATATTTTACGCTTCATAATGCGCCACACACTTTCCATGGGAGACAGGTCTGGACTGCAGGCGGGCCAGGAAAGTACCTGCATTCTTTTTTTACGAAGCCACGCTATTGTAACACAAGCTGAATGTGGCTTGGCATTGTCTTGCTGAAATAAGCAGGGGCGTCCATGAAAAAGACGGCGCTTAGATGGCAGCATATGTTGTTCCAAAACCTGTATGTACCTTTCAGCATTAATGGTGCCTTCACAGATGTGTAAGTTACCCATGCCTTGGGCACTAATGCACCCCCATACCATCACACATGCTGGCTTTTACACTTTGCGTCGATAACAGTCTGAATGGTTCGCTTCCCCTTCGGTCCAGATGACACAATGTCGAATATTTCCAAAAACAATATGAAATGTGGACTCGCCAGACCACAGAACACTTTTCCACTTTGCATCAGTCCATCTTAGATGATCTCGGGCCCAGAGAAGCCGGCGGGGTTTCTGGAGGATGTTGATAAATGGCTTTTGCTTTGCATAGTAGAGCTTTAACTTACACTTACAGATGTAGCGACAAACTGTATTTAGTGACAGTGGTTTTCTGAAGTGTTCTGAGCCCATGTGGTGATATCCTTTAGAGATTGATGTCCGTTTTTGATACAGTGCTGTCTGACGGATCGAAGGTCACGGTCATTCAATGTTGGTTTCCGGCCATGCCGCTTACGTGGAGTGATTTCTCCAGATTCTCTGAACCTTTTGATGATATTATGGAGCGTAGATATTGAAATCCTTAAATTTCTTGCATTTGCACTTTGAGAAACGTTGTTCTTAAAGTGTTTGACTATTTGCTCACGCAGTTGTGGACAAAGGGGTGTACCTCGCCCCATCCTTTCTTGTGAAAGACTGAGCATTTTTGGGAAGCTGCTTTTATAGCCAATCATGGCACCCACCTGTTCCCAATTAGCCTGCACACCTGTGGGACGTTCCAAATAAGTGTTTGATGAGCATTCCTCAACTGTATCAGTATGTATTCCCACCTCTCCCAACTTATTTGTCACATGTTGCTGGCATCAAATTCTAAAGTTAATGACTATTTGCAGAAAAAAAAAATGTTTACCAGTTTGAACATCAAATATGTTGTCTTTGTAGCATATTCAACTGAATATGGGTTGAAAAGGATTTACAAATCATTTTATTCTGTTTATATTTACATCTAACACAATTTCCCAACTCATATAGAAACGGGGTTTGTATTTTATTGATGCATGCTATTTCCAGACTATGTGAAATTATAAAATGGGCCGGATCTGACCTGCAAGGCTTGAGTTTGACACCTGTAAGTTACACTATTGTTAGTAGTTAATACGTACATCATGCAACTAATTGAAAGCGTGCAGGGAGTGTGATTGACAGTCGTGGGTCAGAGAAAATTCTTAATCCACAATCAAACTCTGGAAAGCTCTTTGTTTACAAAGGAAACACGGAAGCTGCAGGGTTGAGAGGCGGTCAAATATGCTTAACCACAAACACGTTTTGGCTTCATAAACATTTCTTTTTAACAACACGGCACCCTGTTGGTACTTTGGACTGAAGCATCAGCCCAGAACTTTCTCCTGCACGGCAAAGCTGTAAAAGCTCTGCAAATTAGCTTTAGCTTTACCCTTCCTCCAGAGGCCGGCAGGTCTGATTGGACAGGACACTGATGCTTGACGCACTAATCCCCTTGATTTTCCAGTCATGATGGAGAGACCAAAACAGACCGGCCACAAACTAAACTCAACAAAAAACAACTCTCCATGTGCATGAATACCTCTTACACAAGTTTCAGTCATTTTTGTTTCATGTAATCCTATTAGTATTGTGCATGTGTACCTATTACACATGTCCAAGTCAAGGCCCGGGGGCCACATCCGGCCCGACACCTCGTTTAATGTGGCCTGCGAAAGCCTGGGAATAATGTGGATACTTCATCTTTATATTCTTTTTTTTATTTTTTTTTCACCGTTTTAATTAGAAAGTCAATAACTTCAAAATATCCAAAACAAACAATAAAAAAACATATGAATAAGATGACTCTGAATGTATGGTAGCCAAAATTACACATTTTTACATACGAAACCAGCAAATATGCCTGAAAAACAGCATTAAAAAATAGCTCGCTCGATGCTCATTTAGATATGGAAATGTTGTGTACATGCTAGTGATTAGCATTAGTGATTTTACATGGCAATTTCTTTTATTTATTAATTTTTCGCATTTGTTTTTTATTGACATCCGGCATCAGACATTCCTATCCATTACATCATATTTACATACATCATATATCTGCTTTCTGCCATAAATGTCCAAATATTTTTTTTGTTTATATCACAACGATGCCAGCCCCCCCCCCCCTCCATAAGAAAGAAACAGCAGGAAAACAATATGATAATAAATAAGGAAAAAATTAATAATAATCAGAAATGAATAATAATAATCAGAAATAAAATAACATAATATAAACAGATAATAAATATTAATTTAAAAAGGTATGTGTGTGTGTCTATATACATACAGTATGTGTGTATATGTATATATATATATATATATACATATATATATAAAATTGATGGATGTATATCCATCCATTTCTACTGCTTGTCCCTATATATATATAAAAATATGTGTGTGTGTATATATACATACAGTATGTGTATGTATATATATATATATATATATATATATATATAAAATCGATGGATGTTATCCATCCATTTCTACCGCTTGTCCCTATATATATATGTGTGTGTGTGTGTGTGTGTATATATACATACAGTATGTGTATGTATATATATATATATATATATATATATATAAAATCGATGGATGTTATCCATCCATTTCTACCGCTTGTACCTATATATATATATATATATATATATATATATATATATATATATATAAATATGTGTGTGTGTGTATATATACATACAGTATGTGTATGTATATATATATGTATATATATATATATATAAAATCGATGGATGTATATCCATCCATTTCTACCGCTTGTCCCTATATATATATATATTTTTTTTTTTTTATATATATATATATATATATATATATATATATATATATATATGTGTGTGTGTGTATATATACATACAGTATGTGTATGTATATATATATATATATATATATATATATATATATATATATATATATATATAAAATCAGTCCAGCTGGTAGGAGGCCACGGGGAAGACCCAGGACACGTTGGGAAGACTATGTCTCCCGGCTGGCCTGGGAACGCCTCGGGATCCCCCGGGAAGAGCTAGACGAAGTGGCTGGAGAGAGGGAAGTCTGGGCTTCCCTGCTTAGGCTGCTGCCCCCGCGACCCGACCTCAGATAAGCGGAAGATGATGGATGGATGGATGGATATATATAAAATTGATGGATATATATCCATCCATTTCTACCGCTTGTCCCTATATATATATATAAACTCGATGGATGTATATATATATATATATATATATATATATATATATATATATATATATATATATATATATATATATATATATATATATATATATGTGTGTGTGTGTGTATACATACAGTATGTGTATGTATATATATATATATATATAAAATCGATGGATGTATATCCATCCATTTCTACCGCTTTTCCCTATATATATATATATATATATATATATATATATATATATATATATATATATATATATATATAAACTCGATGGATATATATATATATATATATATATATATATATATATATATATATATATATATATATATATATATATATATATAAATAAATGATTCCCGGGCGCAGCCATTGCTGCTGCTCACTGCTCCCCTCACCTCCCAGGGGGTGATCAAGGGTAATGGGTCAAATGCCGAGAATAATTTTGCCACACCTAGTGTGTGTGTGACAATCAGTGATAAGAAAAGGAAAGAAAAAATATGTATAAATATGACATATATACTCAATCTTTCTTACTAAATGTTGTCATTGTTTCCATGTTGACGGGAAAAAAAATTTATGTAATACATTGATATAAAGTACAGACCAAAAGTTTGGACAAACCTCCTCATTCAATTCATGTTCTTAATTTTCATGACTATTTACATTGTAGATTGTCACTGAAGGCATCAAAACTATAAATGGACACATGTAGAGTTATGTACTTAACAAAAAAGGTGAAAGAACTGAAAACATGTTTTATATTCTAGTTTCTTCAAAATAGCCACCCTTTGCTCTGATTACTGCTTTGCATTTTCTCCATGAGCTTCAAGAGTTAGTCACCTGAAATGGTTTTCACTTCACAGGTGTCATAGTTTTGATGCCTTCAGCGACAATCTACATTGTAAGTCGTCATGAAAACAAAGAAAACACAATAAAATGAGAATGTGTGTCCACACTTTTGGCCTGTAATGTATGTACAAATATTCATTGTTTATTGTTTTTTTAATCTTTGGGCACCTCGCCATTTGATTACGATTTCTGGGGTGAGGATTCAACTCATAATCGATTCTCGATTTAACACGATTCTCGATTCAAACCAATTTTTGCAATGTTTTATTTGGTATAATAATAACAACACCTTAACAAAACAGCTTAACGGTTACAAAACGTCCTTTTGGTTAGTGACGCATGACACATATATACACCAAGTAAGCGTGGAGGTGGCCTAGAAAAGTTTTTTTTTAATGAATTTGTCCCAAAAAATACAATAAATAAAATTTTTGAAAATTGCTAAAAAAAAAAAAAAAAAAAATCGGGAATCGAATGTGATAGAAAACATTTTTTAGCACCCCTAATTATTATATACCGGGTGATAGTTTGTAAAAATAACAATAAATACTTAGATTTTTCTACTTGTTTACTTGACAGGGGGTCATCCTAGATCAGGGGCGTCCAAACTTTTTTCACTGAGGGCCATCCATCCATCCATTTTCTACCGCTTATTCCCTTTTGGGGTTGCGGGGGGCCCTGGCGCCTATCTCAGCTACAAACGGGCGGAAGGCGGGGTACACCCTGGACAAGTCGCCAATTCATCGCAAGGCCCCACTGAGGGCCGCACACTGAAAAATCAAAGCAAGCTGGGGCCATTTTGATATTTTTTATTTTAAAAAACAATACAATATATGTATACAAATATACATTTAGGCCTCCAAAGGGTTTTGGTCAAAAAAATATAAAAAATGTGCCATTATTCAGTATTATTATTATTATTATTATTATTATTATTATTATTATTATAGGCTTAAATCTCTAGATCAACATTAAGTCTATCTGTCAATATGACATAAAAAAAATTGAGTTGTATGCTCTTTTTGTCAAAGAAAACGATTTTTTTTAATAGAAAAAACACAAAATATGCAATATTTTCACCCAATAACAATTTTAAGTGGAATATTTTAGATTACCGTATATAATAAGTGTAGCTTTAAAAAGGTCAGTAAGTCATAACAACATTGATTTTGATTCATTATTATTTTTTGAGCAATGCCACTTAAAAAAAAAAAATCCCACTAAAACTGTCCTATTCATTAAAGAGCTAAAAAATTTATTATAATTATTTTGTTTACTTTTCACACAATAATCTTGTGATCAACTTCAGATCTATCCGTCAATTTGAACTTTTATTGTTGTTTATGTTTTTGTTTGTTCGTTTTACACAAAAAACATCTCAAAGTGGAATATTTAATGTGATGTAATTGGTGCCTTGAATAGGTCAATTATTCATAATGACATTGATTTTGATTCATTATTTTTTTTAAAGAAAGAAACAGCATGCATGGCAGCTTTGTGTTAGTAGAGTTAACATTGCAACATTTTCTTCTTAAATTTCACCTGTTTTCTCTTTTATACCACTTTTTATGTTTTGTATTTTTTAATCGTATTTTTAAAATGTGCCGTTGGACCGTTAAAAAATTCCCTGCCTGTCCTAGATGAAAAGTTGACATTGAAAGCTCATATGTTGCATGTGAAAAATAAGGTACCTAAAAGTTTTTGGTTTTTTTTAACAAGGTTAAATACAGTTTCCTGTATAATACAATGAGAATGTTACATTGCTCAATTATTTTTCTTCCTCCAAACACGAGGAGTTGAGTTTATACCAAAATGGATACATGGATGATACAGCAGAGGATTGGGAGGATGTCATGTGGTCTGATGAAACCAAAATAGAACTTTTTGGTATGATCTCAACTGGTCGTGTTTGGAGGAAGAAGAATACTGAGTTGCATCCCAAGAACACCACACCTACTGTGAAGCATGGGGGTGGAAACATCATGCTTTGGGGCTGTTTTTCTGCTAAGGGGACAGGACGATTGATCCATGTTAAGGAAAGAATGAATGGGGCCATGTATCGTGATATTTTGAGCCAAAACCTCCTTCCATCAGTGAGAGCTTTGATTGGTTTACCAAATAGTTATTTTCCACCATAATTTACAAATGAATTCTTTTAAATTCCTGGAATGTGAATTCCTGGATTTTTTTTTCACATTCTGTCTCTCACAGTTGAAGTGTACCTACGATGGAAATTACAGATCTCTGTCATCCTTTGAAGTGGGAGAACTTGCACAATCGCTGGCTGACTAAATACTTTTTTGCCCCACTGTGAATATGAGATTATTTTTCTTCCATCTGCTCCTTTCTGATCATGGAAATGTATAAGACACAAAAAAAACAACAATGAACGTGTGAACTGTAAAGTGTGACTTACGATTTCAAAGCAAGTTATCCATCAGTTTGTAAAATCCAATAACCAGGCAATAATATGATGAGGCAATTATACTTTCATGTTCTTACTGTTACAAGCGGCCCTCGATGAGAAGAAGTTCCACACCCCTGACCTAATGTTTCAGCCTGCGAGTGAAGGTATTGACCTGTGCTTTAAATTCCACTTTGTGTTGGCCTGACCCCTCTAATCACCCACCCAGGAAACCTGCCTAGTAACCTCTCCACCCACATCCGTCTTGCCGTCACCATTTCTGTCATCCTAATCCTTAGTCCTGACCTACCTTCACCCCAAATCCACTCGTACCGAACTCGGTCTCATAGCCACCAAGGTCAAATTCATAACAATATGATGTCACTTACTCTTTGACTTCCTTTGCGCTGAAGTCCAGGTAACGATTGCTCACCCACTGGATCTCGAACCAGTCCCTGTAGTTGTTGTTTCCGCAGCAACGAAACTCGATCTGCATCAGGTCCAGGGTTCGCTTCATGTAGCAGCGTCCGGGCGTGTCCGTGTCCTTGTAGTACCTCATGCCGTTCTTAAGGCCCTCGGCCAGCGTGAACTGCAGCGGGATCCTCATCACGAAGCACAAGAGGGCCGTCACCACCAGCAGGGCGTTGAAGACCACGCAGACCATCAGGAAGTTCTTCAGTAGGGGCTTCCACTTGACATACTTGGTGGGGTCCAGCGAGTCGTAGCAGACCTTGCCTCCGAAGGCGTTGATGGCGCAGGCGACCAGGCCCATCAGTATGAGCAGGTTGGGCAGGAAGTGGCTCTCGTTGTTGTCCATCAGTTCCGAGCGCTTCCGCAGCTCGATCTTGAAGAAGAGGCCCATGCTGAAGACCAGCACGCCGGCCATTACGGCGAACCAGAACAAGAACCAGACACTCTGGGCGAGCTTTACTCGCTTTTTCAAGTCGAACTTAACCTTCATCAAAGCCATCGTTCAATGAGATCTGTCCTTGCCTGTCTGTAAGGAATCGAGATCCAAAAGTTGGAGTTGAAAAATACAGTCCTGTTTTCCTCGCCCCGACAGTCTCCTTTGGTGGGTCAACTCAGTCTGTAATCCATCCCACGGCACAAAGCATTGAAAAAGGATCCAGGAAGACCCCCGTGGCGCTCAAGATGTGTTAGTCTCCCAAAGCTACCGCCTCGCCCATCGTTCCCAGAACTCCCAGTTTACCGCGTTTAACCGACGGTGCTGTTTCTCCGGTAGGATTGCAGAGGATCCTCACGATTACATTCAAAGTTGCAGTACGTCATGCTAAGCTCCTGTAAGCGGCCCTGATCCAATTTGCACACAAAAAAAATCCCCCTTCCACAAGATGAGCCTGATTCGAAGCTGCGGCCCCGGGGCCTTAATTGGTTTGACTGTTCACGTGGTCGCCCCGACTGCACCTTGATTGGTCTGCCTCGGAGCTCCTGGGGATCATAAGAGACGCTCTGAAACATGGCAACATGGGAGCTATTCCAGGCTGGGATCCGTTCACAGGTACAGGTCCGCAAGTTCAATGCAAAGCCCGCGTCTTAACCGGTGGAGTCAATTAAGGTCATCGTCAGTATACTCGAAGAAACAATGGAACTAAGTCTTTTGGATCAAAATGTTGCTGGGAGGGCGTGGCGAAGGCAGGAGAGAGGCCGTGCCAGCAATCTGAGGGTTACTGGTTCAATCCCCACCTTCTACCATCCAAATCACGTCCATTGTGTCCTTGAGCGAGACACTTCACCCTTGCTCCTGATGGGTTCAGCATGACTTTTAACAGGGGTCAGGAAACGCCAGAATATAACCCCAATCCTTGGGAGTTTGCATTGGCTCACTGTTCATTTTAGAATTGATTGTAAAACCTTGCTCTTTGTTTTTTAAAGCTTTACAACAGGGGTCACCAACGCGGTGCCCGCGGGGACCAGGTAGCCCGTAAGAACCAGATGAGTAGCCCACTAGCCTGTTCTAAAAATTGCTCAAATAGCAGCACTTACCAGTGAGCTGCCTCTATTTTTTTTAATTGTATTTATTTACTAGCAAACTGGTCTCGCTTTGCTCGACATTTTTAATTCCAAGAGAAACAAAACTCAAATAGAATTTGATGAAAATCAGAGAAAATATTTTAAAGACTTGGTCTTCACTTGTTTAAATAAATTCATTTATTTTTTTACTTTGCTTCTTATAACTTTCAGAAAGACAATTTTAGAGAAAAAATACAACCTTAAAAATGATTTTAGGATTTTTAAACACATATACCTTTTTACCTTTTAAATTCCTTCCTCTTCTTTCCTGACAATTTAAATCAATGTTCAAGTACTTTTTTTTTAATTGTCAATCAATCAATCAATCAATCAATGTTTATTTATATAGCCCCAAATCACAAATGTCTCAAAGGACTGCACAAATCATTACGACTACAACATCCTCGGAAGAACCCACAAAAGGGCAAGGAAAACTCACACCCAGTGGGCAGGGAGAATTCACATCCAGTGGGACGCCAGTGACAATGCTGACTATGAGAAACCTTGGAGAGGACCTCAGATGTGGGCAACCCCCCCCATTCTAGGGGACCGAAAGCAATGGATGTCGAGCGGGTCTAACATGATACTGTGAAAGTTCAATCCATAGTGGCTCCAACACAGCCGCGAGAGTTCAGTTCAAGCGGATCCAAGACAGCAGCGAGAGTCCCGTTCACAGGAGACCATCTCAAGCGGAGGCGGATCAGCAGCGTAGAGATGTCCCCAACCGATACAGGCGAGCGGTCCATCCTGGGTCCCGACGAGCGGTCCATCCTGGGTCTCGACTCTGGACAGCCAGTACTTCATCCATGGTCATCGGACAATTGTGAAGAATAATAAATACATTTCAATTTAATTCCTCATTTTAGCTTCTGTTTTTTCGACGAAGAATATTTGTGAAATATTTCTTCAAAGTTATTATGATTAAAATTCAAAAAAATTATTACGGCAAATCTAAAAAATCTGTACAATCAAATTTAAATCTTATTTCAAAGTCTTTAGAATTTCTTTTAAAATTTTTGTTCTGGAAAATCTAGAAGAAATAATGATTTGTCTTTGTTAGAAATATAGCTTGGTCCAATTTGTTATATATTCTAACAAAGTGCAGATTGGATTTTAACCTATTTAAAACATGTCATCAAAATTCTAAAATGAATCTTAATCAGGAAAAATTACTAATGATGTTCCATAAATTCTTTTTTTTATTTTTTCAAAAAGATTCGAAATAGCTAGTTTTTCTCTTCATTTTTCCGATCGAATTTTGCATTTTAAAGAGTCAAAATTGAAGATAAACTATGTTTCAAAATTTAATTTTCATTTTTTTCGTGTTTTCTCTTCTTTTAAATCGTTCAATTAAGTGTTTTTTTCATCATTTATTCTCTACAAAAAACCTTCCGTAAAACGAAAAAAAAAAAGTACGACGTAATGACAGACAGAAATACCCATTTTTTAAAATATAGTTATATATATATATATATATATATATATATATATATTTAGCTATTCTTGTTTAAATCACTTACATGTAACTTAAAAATGACAATATATACATATTATTATATATATATATATATATAGACACTTTTTGTGTTTAATATAAATGAACTCTGACCTAGTATAGTTCAAAGGTCAGTATTGTGCGCATGACCAAAACGTAAATATGAGAAGACTTACCCCAAAAAATGTCAGAAAAAAGAAAGAAAACATATAATTTTCACGACGAATGGGAGGTGGAGTTTTTTTTTTTTAACAAAATGTTCAATTTGAAAAATGTGCACTTAGAGAAAATATAAAAATAAAGTGTTGCACATTGATATTTATCTGTAATATATATATATATATATATATATATATATATATATATATATATATATATATATATATATATATATATATATATCCATCCATCCATTTTCTACCGCTTATTCCCTTTCAGGGTCGCGGGGGGCGCCGGCGCCTATCTCAGCTACAATCGGGCGGAAGGCGGGGTACACCCTGGACAAGTCGCCACCTCATCGCAGGGCCAACACAGATAGACAGACAACATTCACACTCACATTCACATATATATATATATATATATATATATATACATATATATATATATATACATACATAGTGAGAAATCTTTAAGATGATCAGTGTTTCCACAAAGAGAAATATCATTAATTATTAATAATAACAGAGTTAAAGGCAAATTGAGCAAATTGGCTATTTTTGGCAATTTATTTAAGTGTGTATCAAACTGGTAGCCCTTTGCATTAATCAGTACCCAAGAAGTAGCTCTTGGTTTCAAAAAGGTTGGTGACCCCTGATCTACAATGTAAATAGTCATAAAAATAAAGAAAACTCATTGAATGAGAATGTGTGTCCCAACTTTTGGCCTGTACTGTACATTGAAGTGAAGTGAATTATATTTATATAGCGCTTTTCTCTATTGACTCAAAGCGCTTTACATAGTGAAACCCAATATCTAAGTTAAATTTAAACCAGTGTGGGTGGCACTGGGAGCAGGTGGGTAAAGTGTCTTGCCCAAGGACACAACGGCAGTGACTAGGATGGCGGAAGCGGGGATCGAACCTGGAACCCTCAAGTTGTTGGCACGGCCACTCTACCAACCGAGCTATACCGGTTATATTATATATTAAAATATACCAAACACAAAGTGCTTTACAGACTTAATGCCTGATGACCCAACTCCCTCATCATCAATCACATACACTAACTCTTTGTGTTGAATACAACAGATTCCACTTTGAAGTCTTTTTGAGGGGAAATATTGCATATTTTGTGTTTTTTAGTCGACAAAAACGCTCCCTAATATCATCAAAAGGTTCAGAGAATGTGGAGAAATCACTGCACGTAAGCGGCAAGGCCGTGACCTTTGATCCCTCAGGCGGCGCTGCATCATAAACCGACATCAGTGTGTAAAGGATATCACCACATGGGCTCAGGAACACAGAAAACCACTGTCGGTAACTACAGTTGGTCGCCACATCTGTAAGTGCAAGTTATAACTCTGCTATGCAAAGCAAAAGACATTTATCAACAACACCCGGTAACGCCGCCGGATTTGCTGGGCCCAGGCTCATCTAAGATGGACTGATGCAAAGTGGAGAAGTGTTCTGTGGTCTGACGAGTCCACATTTTGGGGAAATTCGGAACGTTGTGTCCTACGGACCAAAGGGGAAAAGAACCATTCGGATTGTTATAGACAACGTTGAAATGCCAGCTTCTGTGATGGTATGGGGGTGTATTAGTGCCTAAGGCGTGGGTAACTTACACATCTGTGAAGGCTCCATTAATGTTGAAAAGCACATAGAGGTTTTGGGGCAACATATGTTGCCATCCATGCAACATTATCATGGACGCCCCTGCTTATTTCAGCAAGACAATTTGCAATGTGTTGCTGCCATTAAATTCAAAGTTAATGATTATTTGCAAAAAACAATTAGTTTCTCATTTGGAATGTTAAATATCTTGTCTTTGCAGTCTTTTCCATTAAGTTGAAAAGGATTTGCAAATCATTGTTTTCTGTTTTTATTTACGAATTACACAATGTGCCAACTTCCCTGTTTATGGACTTTTTTTTTAATGTTTTTTTTTTGTAACAGCATTTTAGAACGTGCCGTGGGTCACTCCTGCTGTAAATAAAATCTTACATTAATAATCGATGGAAAAAGACCGATTAGCATACTGTATTTCCTTGATTTTCCGCAGGACATGTAGTACGCGCCTGCCTTGAATTACTGCAAAATAATTAGCGCATGTTTAGTATTACCGCCGGGTCAAACTCGTGACATAGTTTTCAAAATGGAGGAGGCTGATTTCAATACCGGTAATCGCATAAAGGGACGAAGATTAAGAGCTATTCAGTAGGATTTAAGGTCCAAGCTTACATCACACTCAAATTTTTACTGCATGCCTTTGGTAAGTGCCGGAGTGAGTAGAGGTTTTAAAAAAAATGTGTTGTACTTGTACAGCACTTTTCTACCTTTAAGGTACTCAAAGCACTTTGACACTACTTCCACATTCAACCATTCACACACTAATGGAGGGAGCTGCCATGCAAGGCGCTAACCAGCACCCATCAGGAGCAAGGGTGAAGTGTCTTGCTCAGGACACAACGAGGTTGGTACTAGGTGGGGATTGAACCAGGGACCCTCGGGTTGCGCACGGCCACGCCGTCCCTAAAAATAATTAGCGCATGCTTACTTTTACCGCATGCCTTTGGTAAGCGCAGGAGTGAGAAGAGGTTTTAAATTAATTAGCGCCCCGGCGGCGATTCAAGGAAATTCGGTACTCAATAATTTTAATAATTTGATCTTTTTAAACTTTCAGCAACATGAAATCAGCCTGAAACATATGTCATTTTCACATGTTTTATTTAATGTTACATAATAAATAAATAAAAAAAGGCAAAATTTGTTTCAGGATTGTTTTGGCCAGCTATTATCCATGTCAAGTTTTGTAAGTTATTTTATTAGTCATTTGTTTTGAATAAACATATGTCGGCAAGTTTTAGTCGGTTCTAGGCTTCCCATGTAGTCCTCCGCTCGGCCTCGGGGATGACAGCCCAGTTGGGGGAATGTGTCCCCGCCGCCAGCCAGTTGAAGTCATCCACCTGGTCCCAGTTGTTACGGTCCGGGTCCGGGTCCAGGCCGGAGGCGCGGAAGTGCTCCTCCAGCGCGGGGTAGGACCAGGAGAACGGGGCGAAGCTCACCCCCCGGCAGTCCTCCACGATGGCCCGGCTGGTGACGTGCAGGTAGACCCGGGTGTCCACGGCGTTGTGGGTCCTCAGCTGCTGGCAGGCCAGGACCAGGGTGCTGTGTTGGCAGTGGTCCACAAACACGGAGGTGGACACGGGTCCACACAGGATCTCGCAGCGGTCAATGTGCTTGAGGTGGAGGGTGCTGGGGTTGCCATAGAGACGCACCTTGCAGTTGGACAAGTGGGACAGGAGCACGTCCTCTTTCTGGACTTCACTTGCAGTCTTGGTGAGGACTTGGTCACTTATATGGGAGAAGCCACACTGCACTGGAGCAGGGGGTCCATCCACTTGTGTGCTGGGACATTTCTCAGACGCACCATCTTGATCCGGGGTTGGGTCCGATGCCTTCGCGCGGGCCCGGAATCCGAACTTCTTCTTGGGCAGCGCCTGCTCCCTCGTCTCGGCGAGAGACGTCTGCAGCTTCTGGAGGGCGGCCTGGGCTTGCCTCTGGTCGTAGGTGGTGAGAAACACCATGCTGTCGGTGAGGAACTTCTGCAAGTGCACCGTTTTATCAGCGGCCTCCTCCAGCTTCTCAGCCGCCGCCGCCCCGTCCGAGTCCCGGCTGCGGAGGAGCAGCTCCTCGATGGCCGCCCGCTCGCCGTAGAAGGTGGCGAGGAAGTAGTCGACGCTCTCCTTGGCGGCGGCGTGGCTCTCCTTGGCCTCCTTCCTCCGCTCCACGTCCTCGATCCGCGCCTGGTGGCGTTTGTCCAGCCGCTCTTTCACCCTGGCGGCGCCGTTGTAGCCAGTGAGCTCGCCGGCCTGGTCGTCCATGTTTGTGATGACGTCAGCCGTCTCTTCCGTGTTGGTCACGGGGATGATGACGTCACCAGTCCTTCTTCTTTTGTTTTTATGGCGGTTGGCAAGCAACCTTCTGGTGTGCATTATCGCCACCTACTGTCATGGAGTGTGGACCGACTCCAGTGGTTCTCAAATGGGGGTACGCATCAGGGGCGGTTCTAGGCATGCTTATATGAGGGGGCAGTCAGAAATGGGAAGGGGGCATCATGTGTAGACATCATGCTCCACCACTTTTTTTTCTGTGCTTATAGTAACGATGCTTTCTTCATTGAAATGGGTCTTTAGCTATGTGCCCAACCCCAACCTGGAGTATCAATCAATCAATCAATCAATCAATCAATCAATGTTTACTTATATAGCCCTAAATCACTAGTGTCTCAAAGGGCTGCACAAACCACTACGACATCCTCGGTAGGCCCACATAAGGGCAAGGAAAACTCACACCCAGTGGGACGTCGGTGACAATGATGACTATGAGAACCTTGGAGAGGAGGAAAGCAATGGATGTCGAGCGGGTCTAACATGATACTGTGAAAGTTTGATCCATAATGGATCCAACACAGTCGCGAGAGTCCAGTCCAAAGCGGATCCAACACAGCAGCAAGAGTCCCGTTCACAGCGGAGCCAGCAGGAAACCATCCCAAGCGGAGGCGGATCAGCAGCGCAGAGATGTCCCCAGCCGATACACAGGCAAGCAGTACATGGCCACCGGATCGGACCGGACCCCCTCCACAAAGGAGAGTGGGACATAGAAGAAAAAGAAAAGAAACTGGTCTAAAAAGGGATAGTGGATTACATTTTGTCAGGCCTCTACCTTCAGACCTGTCCACCTTGGGTGTCCCACCTGAAGACTAAGCTCCTGCTGGTATAGCTCTTACGGTCACTGAGGCACGCAAACCCCCTGACCACAATAAGGTGGCAATCCCTCAGGGGCGGGGAAACATTAACAGCGACAGGGGAAACAGAAGCAGAATACTCTAGCCATGGTCGTGTGCGGTACCAGGCAGGATTGAATGATCTTAATGTTGTGCCAAATGCACGCTTTGGTATTGGCTGAGATGGTGCGTTGCCTTTTAAGTCACTGGGTAGCTGAGCAGGCTGCTTTGGGGAGCGCTTGCTGGGGGGACGGAGGGAGCTGGTGCAGGAGAAACAGTGCTTGCTGGTGCTTTTTGATTGATTGATTGATACTTTTATTAGTAGATTGCACAGTGCAGTGCATATTCCGTACAATTCACCACTAAATGGTAACACCCCAATAAGTTTTTCAACTTGTTTAAGTCGGGGTCCACGTTAATCAATTCATGGTACAAATATATACTATCAACATAATACAGTCATCACACAAGTTAATCATCATAATGTACATTGAATTATTTACATTATTTACAATCCGGGGGGTGGGATGAGGAGCTTTGGTTGATATCAGAACTTCAGTCATCAACAATTGCATCAACAGAGAAATGTGGACATTGAAACAGTGTAGGTCTTATTTAGTAGGATATGTACAGCCAGCAGAGAACATAGTGAGTTCACATAGCATAAGAACAAGTATATACATTAGAAGTACATTTGAGTTGTTTATAATCCGGGGAGATGGGATGTGAATGGAGGAGGGTATTAGTAAAGTGTTGAAGTTGCCTGGAGGTGTTGTTTTAGAGCGCTTTTGAAGGAATATAGAGATGCACTTACTTTTATACCTGTTGGGAGTGCATTCCACATTGATGTGGCATAGAAAGAGAATGAGTTAAGACCTTTGTTAGATCGAAATCTGGGTTTAACGTGGTTTGTGGAGCTCCCCCTGGTGTTGTGATTATGGCGGTCATTTACGTTAAGGAAGTAGTTTGACATGTACTTCGGTATCAAGGAGGTGTCGCGGATTTTATAGACTAGGCTCAGTGCAAGTTGTTTTACTCTGTCCTCCACCCTGAGCCAGCCCACTTTGGAGAAGTGGGTTGGATTGAGGTGTGATCTGGGGTGGAGGTCTAAAAGTAACCGGATTAGCTTATTCTGGGATGTTTGGAGTCTAGATTTGAGGGTTTTGGAGGTGCTGGGGTACCAGGAGGTGCAAGCGTAATCGAAGAAGGGTTGCTAAAGGCGCAGTATTGCTAGCTGCTGTCCCTGATGTACTAGCAGTAGCATCATTGCTACTACTACATGCAGGAGCAGGACTAGACTTTTTAAATGCTCTGAAAAATGGATGCACTACAGAGCATTAACTTTCTCTTTGTGAGCTGCTGGAAGCTGGAGCAGAAAATAAGTCAGCTTGAACAACAACAGAAAAAAACCCGCTGTGATTACATGAAGAAAAACAACAACAGTACAGGACTACAGCCTGGAGCGGGGCTTAACACATGTGACCTGTCAGACACAAGTGACCT
>NC_084618.1:12770828-12865828 GCF_033978795.1 Nerophis ophidion | reverse complement strand
AGATATGCACACATATATATGTGTGTGTTTATATATATAGAGTATATATATACACATACATATATATATATATACAGTGCAACTTATATATATGTGTATATATATACACAAATATATATGTGTGTATATATACACATATATGTATATATACACATACAGTATATATACATATATATGTATATATACATATATATGTATGTAAATATATGTGCGTGTATATCTATATACACACAAAAATGTATATATATATATAAATGTGTGTATATACATGTATATATACACACACATGTGTATATATGTGTATTTATATATATATATAGGTATACACACACACACATATATATATATATATATATATGTGTGTGTGTTTATGCATATATTTATATGTGTACACACACACACACACACACACACACACATATATATATTACATATATATAATTTTTTTAATGTCAGGGCCCTTAAAAAAAATAAAAATTGCAGTGGGCCGTATTTTGGACACCAACCTATTCCCTTGAGCTTAAGTGTGTATTGTGCAACTTGTAAAGAATGCATATGAAAGGTGAGTACCTGCATGCCACACCTTTTATACACAGTCAGTGTCACCGCCGACGTGGGGGCGTGGCTCTGACGTCAGAGCCCCGCCCCCTAGTGTCGGCAAAGCAAAGTTGCCGCTTGCTAAAATGAGGGGGAAAAGGGGGCATATTTAAGTGCAATTTTAATCAAAGATGGGCACAAATGTGGGGATAATTAAATTTTCCCCCGGTTAAAAAAAGTTATGTGTTCCCGCTCATTGACTTGAACGGCGGCCAGTGGTTGTGTATGTACGGGCTGCCCCCCCCCCCGGTCCCCCCCTCCACCCCCACAGCCCGTGCGGCCATGGCGAGGAAACCCCGTTGACCAAGGCACTGCTTTTTCATGACGGTGAGTTCCCCCTTTGAGTGTATTATAATTTTGTGATAAAAATTTCAAGGAAAAAAAAAACCCACACAGCCTCCTTCCTCTCTCTTCCTTCAGGGAGGGAAGAGAAGTTGAGCGGGGAGGGAAAAAAAACAAATGTAGCCGAGGCAGCGCAGGCAGGGACAGTGAGGAGAGGGAGAAGAAGGAGGAGGTGGAGAAGGAGGGGGCGAGCGAATTAAAAGTTGCCAAATGGAGATATTGGGTTTCAAGTGGAGCGAGAAGGGAGTAAAAGGGTTCGCCTCTTTCGACTTTGTGTCATGCTAATCGGGAGAAATATTTATAGATAGGCGCCGGGTTTTTTTTTTTGTTCCCCTCGGCCCCGGTGTGGTGAAAAGGGAGGCTAGCTAACACAAGACCGCGGCTGTCAAAATGTCGGAGAGGAGCGGGAAAAAAAAAAGGTCCGACCGGGTTAAACGACCTCGGCTCCGGGGGCGAAGCGTGGCGTTTTGTGCCTCGAGTGGAGGCTTCCCCCGGCCGTGTGGAGGAGCCGAAGTCGTCAGCGTCGCCTGGCGTTTTTTTTTGTTTTTTTTTAAACGACACGTAAAAGATAATATTTGTTCACTTAGCTGACTTCTCGGCGTCTTTTAAGCGAGGATGAAGGAGGCTAAACATGGCGGATCTGAATCGGGGCTTTGTAGCAGCTTTCTTTGTGACGACGAAGCTCTTAAAGTGTTGGCTCAAACATTCCCAATTACGTTTATTGGTCATTTTAAAATCCCACTTTAAAGGACTATTGCCGCTTGTTTAGTTATTTGCTTTGTATTCGACCTAACCGCAGTGATAGTTTAAAAATATGCTCGGTTAATAGCAACAATGGCGGTATATAAATAAAACACTCCATTACATAACGAATACATTGTGCTTTAATGTCCTTCAGCTAATTTTTCCAACGGTATTTTTCCAGTTTTTTATTCAAAGATGGTGGCTGAACATGACGCAGCTCGTAAAACGACAACACGTCAGCCATTTTGTGTCTAGCCTCGCTTAAAATCCCCATTCTGCCGTCAAAACGCCGTTCAAACGTCAATGTTGTCAGTGCACAAATACATTTAAATCCATGTGAGTACATTTTAGTGACAAGTGCGCTCCAAACACATTTCTTTCCACACAATATACCATTTTGTGCCTTACATTGCTTAAATATCAATCAATCAACGTTTATTTATCCATCCATCCATTTCCTACCGCTTATTCCCTTTGGGATCCCGGGGGGCGCTGGTGCCTATCTCAGCTATAATCGGGCGGAAGGCGGTGTACACCCTGGACAAGTCGCCATCTCATCACAGGGCCAACACAGACAACATTCACACTCACATTCACACACTAAGGCCAAATTAGTGTTGCCAATCAACCTATCCGCAGATGCATGTCTTTGGAAGTGGGAGGAAGCCGGAGGGAACCCACGCATTCACGGGGAGAACATGCAAACTCCGAACAAAAAGATCCCGAGCCTGGGATTGAACCCAGGACTACAGGACTTTCGTATTGTGAGCCAGACGCACTAACCCCTCAGTCTCCCTTAAAATCCCTATTGTGCCGTTCAAACGTCAATGTTGTCAGTGCACAAATACATTTAAATCCATGTGTGTGTGCATTTTTGTGACAAGTGCGCTCCAAACACATTTCTTTCCACACACAATATACCATTTTGTGCCTTATGTCGCTTAAATATCAATCAATGTTTATTTATATAGCCCTAAATCACAAGTGTCTCAAAGGGCTGCACAAACCACAACGACATCCTCGGTAGAGCCCACATAAGGGCGAGGAAAAACTCACCCCAGTGGGACTTCGACAATGATAATGATGACTATGAGAAACCTTGGAGAGGACCGCATATGACATAACGAATACATTGTGCTTAAATGTCCTGTAGTGATTATTTCCAACGGTATTCTTCCAGTTTGTTGTTCAAAGATGGTCGTAAAACAACAGCCGGGACTGCACGTCAGCCATTTTGTGTCTAGTCTCGCTTAAAATCCCTATTATGCCGTGAAAACCCCGTTCAAACGCCAATGTTGTCAGTGCACAAATACATTTAAACCCACGTGTGTGTACATTTTTGTGACAAGTGCGCTCCAAACACATTTCTTTCCACACACAATATACCATTTTGTGCCTTATGTCGCTTAAATATCAATCAATGTTTATTTATATAGCCCTAAATCACAAGTGTCTCAAAGGGCTGCACAAACCACAACGACATCCTCGGTAGAGCCCACATGAGGGCGAGGAAAAACTCACCCCAGTGGGACGTCGACAATGATAATAGATAGATAGATAGATAGATAGTACTTTATTGATTCCTTCAGGAGAGTTCCTTCAGGAAAATTAAAATTCCAGCAGCAGTGTACAGAGTTGAGATCAATTTAAAGAAAAAAGTAAATAATGGGGGTTTAAAAGGAAACAAAATAGAGAAATATTACAAAAATAATAAAAACAATGGGAATAACAATATAACAGTAAAATAAAAATATAACAAGACAAAGTAGGCAGTAGTGACCATGTTATGAAAACGTATTGCACTGTTAATGTTTTGCATCCCCTGTCATCCTAATACCCCCCGGCCCCCGTCCCAGAGAGGAGTTGTACAGTCTAATGGCGTGTGGGACAAAGGACTTCTTGAGTCTATTAGTCCTGCACTTGGGATGAAGCAGTCTAGCACTGAAAAGGCTCCTCTGGCTACTGATAACACTATGCAGAGGGTGACAGGCATCATCCAGGATGCTCACTAGTTTGTCAACAGTCCTCTTCTCTGCCACCGTCACCAGTGAGTCCAGTTTCATTCCCATTGTAGAACCGGCCCGCCTGATCAGTTTCTCAAGTCTGGAGCTGTCCTTAGATGTACTGCCCCCCCAGCACACTACCATGTAGAACAGAACACTGGCAACCACAGACTGGTAGTACATCCACAGGAGTTTTTTGCAGATGTTGAAGGAGTGCAGTCTCCTGAGGAAGTACAGCCTGCTCTGTCCTTTCTTGTACTGGTGGTCCGTGTTAACAGTCCAGTCCAGCTTATTGTCCGTAATGATGACTATGAGAAACCTTGGAGAGGACCGCATATGACATAACGAATACATTGTGCTTAAATGTCCTGTAGTGATTATTTCAAACGGTATTTTTCCAGTTTGTTGTTCAAAGATGGTGGCTAAACATGGCGCAGCTCGTAAAACGACAGCCGGGACTGCACGTCAGCCATTTTGTGTCTAGTCTCGCTTAAAATCCCTATTGTGCCGTTCAAACGTCAATGTTGTCAGTGCACAAATACATTTAAATCCACGTGTGTGTGCATTTTTGTGACAAGTGCGCTCCAAACACATTTCTTTCCACACGCAATATACCATTTTGTGCCTTATGTCGCTTAAATATCAATGTTTATTTATATAGCCCTAAATCACAAGTGTCTCAAAGGGCTGCACAAACCACAACGACATCCTCGGTACAGCCTACATAAGGGCGAGGAAAAACTCACCCCAGTGGGACGTCGACAATGATAATGATGACTATGAGAAACCTTGGAGAGGACCGCATATGACATAACAAATACACTGTGCTTTAATGTCCTGTAGTGATTATTTCCAACCGTATTTTTCCAGTTTGTTTTTCAAAGATGGTCGTAAAACGACAGCCGGGACTGCACGTCAGCCATTTTGTGTCTAGTCTCGCTTAAAATCCCTATTATGCCGTGAAAACGCCGTTCAAACGTCGATGTTGTCAGTGCACAAATACATTTAAATCCATGTGTGTGTACATTTTTGTGACAAGTGCGCTCCAAACACATTTCTTTCCACACACAATATACCATTTTTTGCCTGTTGTCACTTAAATATCAATGTTTATTTATATAGCCCTAAATCACAACCACGTCGACAATGATGATTACTGAGAAACCTTGGAGAGGACCGCATATGACATAACGAATACATCGTGCTTAAATGTCCTGTAGTGATTATTTCAGTGCACAAATACATTTAAATCCACGTGTGTGTACATTTTCGTGACAAGTGCGCTCCAAACACATTTCTTTCCACACACAATATACCATTTTGTCCCTTATGTCGCTTAAATATCAATCAATGTTTATTTATATAGCCCTAAATCACAAGTGTCTCAAAGGGCTGCACAAACCACAACGACATCCTCGGTAGAGCCCACATAAGGGCGAGGAAAAACTCACCCCAGTGGGACGTCGATAATGATGACTATGAGAAACCTTGGAGAGGACCGCATATGACATAACGAATACATTGTGCTTTAATGTCCTATAGTGATTATTTCCAACGGTATTCTTCCAGTTTGTTGTTCAAAGATGGTCGTAAAACGACAGCCGGGACTGCACGTCAGCCATTTTGTGTCAAGTCTCGCTTAAAATCCCCATTGTGCCGTGAAAACGCCGTTCAAACGTCAATATTGTCAGTGCACAAATACATTTTAAATCCATGTGTGTATATTTTTGTGAAAAGTGCGCTCCAAACACAACTTTTTCCACACACACATACACAAGATGCCATTGTGTGCCTTCCATCCATCCATTTTCTATTGCTTATTCCCTTTGGGGTCGCTGGTGCCTATCTCAGCTAAAATCGGGGAGAAGGCGGTGTACACCCTGGACAAGTCGCGACTTCATCACAGGGCTGACACAGATAGACAACATTCACACACTAGGGCCAATTTAGTGTTGCCAATCAACCTATCCGCAGGTGCATGTCTTTGGAAGTGGGAGGAAGCCATGCATTCACGGGGAGGACATACAAACTCCACACAGAAAGATCCCGAGCCCAGGATTGATCCCCAGACTACTCAGGACCTTCGTATTGTGAGGCAGACGCACTAACCCCCATGGGTGTCAAACTATGGCCCGCGGGCCAAATTTCTCCCCGGACAACATTATTAGGGCTGTGCCTTAAAGGCACTGCCTTTAGCGTTCTCCACAACCTGTCGTTACGTCCGCTTTTCCTCTATACATACAGCGTGCCGGTCAAGTCACATAGTATATGCGGCTTGTACACACCCACACAAAAGTGAATGCAATGCATATTTGATCAACAGCCATACAGGTCACACTGAGGGTGGCCGTATAAAAAACTTCAACACTGTTACAAATACGCGCCACACTGTGAACCCTGACCAGACAAGAATGACAAACACAATTTGGGAGAACAACAGCACCGAAACACAACAGAACAAATACCCAGAACCCTTTGCAGCACTAACTCTTCCGGGACGCTACAATATCCACCCCCGCTACCCCCCAACCCCGACCACCTCATTGTTATTTTATTTTCAAATTTATTAGCTAGTGGAAAAAGTTGTTATTTACTTCAGAAGGCTGCAAATACAAAAGAGGCATTACATTTTTTATTTTAAAAGTTATTTCTCTGATGTTTTTTTTTCGTTTGTTTTTTGAAAGTTGATTTTGCACTATTAGGTTATATAAGCGTTGTTAAAGCAAATCAGTGTAGCAAACTGAGCAATAATTAACGTTTTTTTCATGCGCCACACTATGAACTCTGACCAGACAAGAATGACAAACACAATTTGGGAGAACAGCACAGAAACACAACAGAACAAATACCCAGAACCCCTTGCAGCACTAACTCTTCCGGGACGCTACAATATCCACCCCCGCTACCACCGAACCCCGACCACCTCATTGTTATTTTATTTTCAAATTTATTAGCTAGTGGAAAAAGTTATTTACTTCAGAAGGTTGCAAATACAAAAGAGGCATTACATTTTTTATTTAAATTTTATTTCTGTGATGTTTTTTTCCGTTTTTTGAAAGTTGATTTTGCACTTATTAGGTTATATAAGCGTTGTTAAAGCAAATCAGTGTAGCAAACTGAGCAATAATTAACGTTTTATTCATTCACTTTCTCTTGCTACTTCAAGGCTTGAACGTTTGATTCATTCCTTATTGTTATTTTACGTTCAATATTTTACTTTATTGGCCTTTGGAAAAAATGTATTTTGATATTTACATCAGAGGGCTGCAAATAGAAAAGAGGCATTCCATTTTTATTAAAATTTTATTTATTTTATTTTATGAGATACCACCTCAGTAGAAGCATTTAAGTCTCACCTTAAAACTCATTTGTATACTCTAGCCTTTAAATAGACTCCCTTTTTAGACCAGTTGATCTGCCGTTTCTTTTCTTTTTCTTCTATGTCCCACTCTCCCTTGTGGAGGGGGTCCGGTCCGATCCGGTGGCCATGTACTGCTTGCCTGTGTATCGGCTGGGGACATCTCTGCGCTGCTGATCCGCCTCCGCTTGGGATGGTTTCCTGCTGGCTCCGCTATGAACGGGACTCTCGCTGCTGTGTTGGATCCGCTTTGGACTGGACTCTCGCGACTGTGTTGGATCCATTATGGATTGAACTTTCACAGTATCATGTTAGACCCGCTCGACATCCATTGCTTTCCTCCTCTCCAAGGTTCTCATAGTCATCATTGTCACCGACGTCCCACTGGGTGTGAGTTTTCCTTGCCCTTATGTGGGCCTACCGAGGATGTCGTAGTGGTTTGTGCAGCCCTTTGAGACACTAGTGATTTAGGGCTATATAAGTAAACATTGATTGATAAACATTGATTGACATTTCACCCGTTAGCTCCTTTATATCACTTTTTACGTTTAAAATTTTTTTCAATCGTATTTTTAAAATGTGCCGTGAGGCCGTTAAAAAATTACCTGCGGGCCGCAAATTTCAACACTTTGGACACCGCTGATTTATATCCATGCGTGTGTACATTTTTGTGACAAGTGCGCTCCAAACACATCTATTTCCACACACACATTCACAAGATGCCATTGTGTGCCTTATGTTGCTTAAATATCCTTCTTGTCCTGTCAAAATGTGGCTCTAACGCCTGTTTGAAATACACATTCCACCTTCAAATTGCTACATTTGCAACAATGGTGCTCCAAACATTTCTTGACAGACAAGTTCAGTGACATAAAGGCAACCCTTCATCATGCATATTTGGAGCATTACTTCCACACAAATGCACTCTCAGATAGGGCTGGGCGATATGCCCTTTTTTTTAATATTTCGATATTTTTAGGTCATATCACAATATACAGTGGGGCAAAAAAAGTATTTAGTCACCCAGCGATTGTGCAAGTTCTCCCACTTAAAATTATGACAGAGGTCTGTAATTTTCACCATAGGTACACTTCAACTGTGAGAGACAAAATGTAAAAAAAAATCCAGGAATTCACATTGTAGGAATTTTACAGAATTTATTTGTAAATTATGGTGGAAAATAAGTATTTGGTCAACCATTCAAAGCTGTCACTGATGGAAGGAGGTTTTGGCTCAAAATCTCACGATACATGGCCCCATTCATTCTTTCCTTAACACGGATCAATCGTCCTGTCGCCTTAGCAGAAAAACAGCCCCAAAGCATGATGTTTCCACCACCATGCTTCACAGTAGGTGTGGTGTTCTTGGGATGCAACTCAGTATTCTTCTTCCTCAAAACACGACGAGTTGAGTTTATACCAAAATGGATACATGGATGATAGACATAGTCTTCCCAACGTGTCCTGGGTCTTCCCCGTGGCCTCCTACCTGTTGCACGTGCCCTAAACACCTCCGCTAGGGAGGCGTTCGGGTGGCATCCTGACCAGATGCCCGAGCCACCTCATCTGGCTCCTCCCGAAGTGGAGGAGCAGCGGCTTTACTTTGAGCTCCTCCCAGATGGCAGAGCTTCTCACCCTATGTCTACCGACCCTGGACAGCCAGCACTTCATCCGTGGCCATCAAACCTCTGCCCCCCCACCCCTCCACAAAGGAGAGGGGGCAGAGCAGAAAAGAAACGGCAGATTAACTGGTCTATAAGGGGGTTCTATTTAAAGGTTAGAGTATACAAATGAGTTTTAAGATAGGATTTAAATGCTTCTACTGAGGTAGCATCTCTAAATGTTACCGGAGGGCATTCCAGAGTACTGGAGCCCCAATAAAAAACACTCGATACCCCGCAAACTTTGTTTGGGCTCTGAGAATCACTAATAAGCCGGAGTTCTTTGAATGCAGATTTCTTGCCGGGGACATATGGTACAATACAATCAGCAAGATAGGATGGAGCTAGACCGTGCAGTATTTTATACGCAAGTAGTAAAACCTTAAAGAGAGGGGAGGGGGCAGAGCAGAAAAGAAATGGCAGATCAACTGGTCTAAAAGGGGGTTCTATTTAAAGGCTAGAGCAGGGGTCGGGAACCTTTTTGGCTGAAAGAGCCATGAAAGCCAGATATTTCAAAATATATTTCCGTGAGAGCCATATAGGTGGCGACTTGTCCAGGGTGTACCCCAACCTCCACCCTATTGTAGCTGAGATAGGCACCAGCGCCCCCCACGACCCCAAAGGGAATAAGTGGTAGAAAATGAATGAACGGATGGATGAATACAACTAAATGCGTGCATTTTTAAGTAAGATCAAAATTTTTAGAGTATAATAAGTCTCTTATTCTTTTTAATAAAATTGTTCTTCTAAAGTTAACCAATAATAAATATAATACTTTTTACCATTGATGCGACTTCTCGAACAGGTGCGATAGAAAATGGATGGTTGGATTAAAATGCATGAGAATGTTTTATAATTTCAACGTTATTTTTAATACTGTGATTACCAGCGGAATTATTCATTACTTATTGTGTTAAGCAATGTCAGCTAATATTTATCTGAGAGCCAGATGCAGTCATCAAAAGAGCCACATCTGGCTCTAGAGCCATAGGTTCCTTACCCCTGGGCTAGGGTATACAAAATGAGTTTTAAGATGGGACTTAAATGCTTCTACTAAAAGGGGGTTCTATTTAAAGGCTAGAGTATACAAATGAGTTTTAAGGTAGGACTTAAATGCTTCTACTGAGGTAGCATCTCTAACTGTTACCGGGAGGGCATTCCAGAGTACTGGAGCCCCAATAGAAAATGCTCGATACCCTGCAAATTTTGTTTGGGCTCTGGGAATCACTAATAAGCGGGAGTTCTTTGAATGCAGATTTCTGTCCGGGACATATGGTACAATACAATCAGCAAGATAGGATGGAGCTAGACCGTGCAGTATTTTATACGCAAGTAGTTAAACCTTAAAGTCACATCTTAAGTGCACAGGAAGCCAGTGCAGGTGAGCCAGTATAGGTTTACATGTAGATATATATGTATATATATGTATATACAGTATAGGTGTAATATGATCAAACTCTCTTGTTCTTGTCAAATGTCTAGCAAGAAATTTTGTGTTTTGTCCCGCTTAAAATCCCCTATCGTGCCGCGAAAACACCGTTCAAACGTCAATGTTGTTAGTGCACAAATACACAGTCCACTGCTAAATGTCCATGTGTGTGTACATTTCTGTGACAAGTGTGCTCCAAACACATTTCTTTACACACACGCCATTTTGTGCCTTATGTTGCTCAAAAAACCTTCTTGTCCTGTCAAAATGTGGCTGAAACGCCTGTTTAAGATACACATTCCCCTACCAAATTTCTATATTTACAACAAGGGTGCTCCAAACGCAATTCTTGACACACAAGTTCAGTGACAAAAAGCCAACCCCCTTCATGCATATTTGGAGCATTACTTCCACACAAATGCACATTTCCACCCATAGAGAAGACGGCAGAAGGGGCGGGAAATGTGTGTCATGGCCACCCTGCCCTCATTTTACACTACTCCCTCATGGTGGTACAATTGCCTTACTGTCACTGTCCAACACGCGCCCACACAATGTCTGCATTTAACTCTCTTTGTCATCTTGCAAATGCATTTTGTCGCCCCGCAGCCCGCCCTGTCACTGGAAGCGTAGGATGTTTACATGACTGGATCCATGCAACCTGACACAAAACTGTGAGTGACACAGAGCGGAAAATATGACACCGCCCTCCACAGAAGCCAAACATAAGAGTTCCTCGCTGTGTCACAGTGCAGCTGTTCACCACTGCAAACTACATTGAATAAACAATATGGCTAGATCAATATTAATACAAGTAGAGCATTGAGTTCTGCAGAGTTGGACTTGGTGCAGGTGTGCCTAATGCAGTGTCCAGGCTTTTTAAACAACCGGGTTTGTCTTCAGGTGTCATGGACGATGAGGACGATCGTCATCTTCTGGATATTTTAGGGTAAAAGAACAAAATTAGACCAAAAAATTCACAGCTTTTAAAGGGTAACTGCCCCTTTTTTGAGGGGAAATGTGCCTACCATTCACAATCCCTATGTAAGACAAGAACACATTTGTTTATCTTTTTTATGCATTCCTAGTCCTAAAATATGGCAAAGATAGAGGTGGCTAACAATTAAGCTAATAGAGTACCATATTTTTTGGACTACAAGGCGCACTTAAAATCCTTTCATTTTCTCAAAAATCGACAGTGCGGCTTGTAACCCGGCATAAGTCTGGTTGGGCTTACTGACCTCGAAGCAATTTTATTTGGTATATGGTGTAATCATAAGTGTGACCAGTAGATGGCAGTCATGCATAAGAGATATGTGTAGACTGCAATATGATGGCAGTAAACAACACCAAAACATTAAACATTCAATTCAGAATATAGAACATTACAAACGGCGCTCAAAATTCCGTCAAAATGTTTTTAGTACGACTTCGGTAAGCTATGAAGCCGCACCGCTTGTTGGATTGTCTGCGCATTAAACATAGGAGTATAATTATGGTGCGAGTATAAAGACCAAAAAATGGCATTTTCTGGCGTTTTGTTTTAAAATATTAAGCAAATCCCATTTTTCCTACCTTCTGGTACCTGCTGATGTGTATTTGGGATCTGCATAAGTCCTGAAAATGTGCGCTCTTCTGCGTTTGTATTATTTATGCATTCCTAGTCCTAAAATACGGAAAATATAGAGGTGGCTAACAATTCAACTAATAAAGTAGCATATTTTTCGGACTACAAGGGGCACTTAAAATCCTTTCATTTTCTCAAAAATCGACAGTGGGCCTTATAACCTGTCATAAGTCTGGTTGGGCTTACTGACCTCGAAGCAATTTTATTTGGTGACGAGTAGATGGCAGTCATTCATAAGAGATATGTGTAGACTGCAATATGATGGCAGTAAACAACACCAAAAACCTTAAACGTTCCATTTAGAATATAGAACATTTCACACGGCGCTCAAAATTCCGTCAAAATGTTTTCAGTACGACTTCGGTAAGCTATGAAGCCGCACCGCTTGTTGGATTGTCTGCGCATTAAACATAGGAGTATTATTATGGTGCGAGTATAAAGACCGCAAAAGAGCATCTTCTGGCGTTTTGTTTTAAAATATTAAGCAAAACCCATTTTTCCTACCTTCTGGTACCTGCTGATGTGTATTTGGGATCTTCATAAGTCCTGAAAATGTGCGCTCTTCTGCGTTTGTATTATTTATGCATTCCTAGTCCTAAAATACGGAAAATATAGAGGTGGCTAACAATTCAACTAATAGAGTAGCATATTTTTCGGACTACTAGGCGCACTTAAAATCCTTTAATTTTCTCAAAAATCGACAGTGCGGCTAATAACCCGGCATAAGTCTGGTTGGGCTTACTGACCTCGAAGCAATTTTATTTGGTATATGGTGTAACGATAAGTGTGACCAGTAGATGGCAGTCATACATAAGAGATATGTGTAGACTGCAATATGATGGCAGTAAACAACACCAAAAACCTTAAACGTTCCATTTAGAATATAGATCATTACACACGGCGCTCAAAATTCCGTCAAAATGTTTTTAGTACGACTTCGGTAAACTATGAAGCCGCACCGCTTGTTGGATTGTCTGCGCATTAAACATAGGAGTATTATTATGGTGCATGTATAAAGACCGCAAATGGCATCTTCTGGTGTTTTGTTTTACAATATTAAGCAAAACCTATTTTTCCTACCTTCTGGTACCTGCTGATGTGTATTTGGGATCTGCATAAGTCCTGAAAATGTGCGCGCTTCCGCAATTGTAGTCCGTGCTGACACTGTAATCATAAGTATCTTCTTTTTCTCTACCTTCTTATGTGAAATTCATCCTCCGCCGTTGCCATTTTTAATACAAAGTAGTGTAAAGTTCTTACTTATATCTGTCAGTAAACTAGCCATTAAAGCGCTAGATCAATATGGATACAAGTAGAGCATTGAGTTTTGCAGAGTTGGACTTGGTGCATGTGTGCCTAATGCAGTGTCCAGACTTTTTAAACAACCCGGTTTGTCTTCAGGTGTCATGGACGATGAGGACGATTGTCATCTTCTGGATATTTTAGGGTAAAGGAACAAAACTAGACAAAAAAATATTCACAGCCTTTAAAGGGTAACTGCCTCTTTTTTGGGGGGAAATGTGCCTACCATTCACAATCCCTATGTAGGACAAGAACACACATGTTTGTATTTTTTATGCATTCCTAGTCCTAAAATACGAAAAATATAGAGGTGGCTAACAATTCAACTAATAGAGTACCATATTTTTCGGACTACAAGGCGCACTTAAAATCCTTTAATTTCATTAGTCTGGTTGGGCTTACTGACCTCGAAGCAATTTTATTTGGTATATGGTGTAATGATAAGTGTGACCAGTAGATGGCAGTCATACATAAGAGATATGCGTAGACTGCAATATGATGGCAGTAAACTACACCAAAACAATAAACGTTCCATTCAGAATATAGTACATTACAAACGGCGCTCAAAAATCTGTAAAAATGTTTTTAGTACGACTTCGGTAAGGTATGTAGCCGCACTGCTTGTTGGATTGTCTGCGCATTAAACATAGGAGTATTATTATGGTGCGAGTATAAAGACCAAAAAATGGCATTTTCTGGCGTTTTGTTTTAAAATATTAAGCAAATCCCATTTTTCCTACCTTCTGGTACCTGCTGATGTGTATTTGGGATCTGCATAAGTCCTGAAAATGTGCGCTCTTCTGCGTTTGTATTATTTATGCATTCCTAGTCCTAAAATACGGAAAATATAGAGGTGGCTAACAATTCAACTAATAGAGTACCATATTTTTCGGACTACAAGGCGCACTTAAAATCCTTTCATTTTCTCAAAAATCGACAGTGCGCCTTATAACCAGGCATTAGTCTGGTTGGGCTTACTGACCTCGAAGCAATTTTATTTGGTATACGGTGTAATGATAAGTGTGACAAGTAGATGGCAGTCATGCATGAGATATATGTGTAGACTGCAATATGATGGCAGTAAACAACACCAAAACATTAAACGTTCCATTCAGAATATAGAACATTACACACGGCGCTCAAAAATCTTGTCAAAATGTTTTTAGTACGACTTCGGTAAACTATGAAGCCGCACCGCTTGTTGGATTGTCTGCGCATTAAACATTGGAGTATTATTATGGTGTGTGTATAAAAATTGCAAAATGTGCACCTATTAGCAGGCATATTCTCTGAAGTTTTGTATCACAATATTATGCAAAACCAATCTGTCCGACCTACTGCTACCTGCTGATGTGTATTTAGGATCTGCATATGTCTTAAAAATTTGCGCGGGTCCGCCACTGTAGGCCGTGCCGACACCGTAGTCGATTAGCTTCTTCTTTTTCTCTAACTTCTTGTTATGGGACATTCATCCTCCGCCGTTGCCATTTCTAATATAAAGTAGTGTAAAGTTCTTACTTATATGTCGCTTAAAAACCACCATTGTAGTGAGTTTACATAATTATTTTCATTATTTTATAAATGTCCATTTTGATTTCCTTCCATAGCTTCAAAGTTGGGCTTTCCAGTAATATCCGTTTCCTGGTAATGCTCTTTTTTACTAGCCACTAGTACAGGGGTCGGCAACCCGTGGCTCAGCTGGGAGAACATGCAAACTCCACACAGAAAGATCCTGAGCCTGGGATTGAACTCAGGACTACTCAGGACCTTCGTATTGTGAGGCACATGCACTAACCCCTATTCCACCGTGCTGCCCCTGTTTAGCACACAGCTTCTAAAATTTGAAGCACCAAGTGTCGACTTGTCCAGGGTGTACACCACCTTCTGCCCGAATGCAGCTGAGATAGGCTCCAGCACCCCCGCGCCACTCCGAAAGGGTCAAGCGGTAGGAAATGGATGGATGGAAGTAAAGTCCAGGCCAAAAGTTTGGACACACCTTCCTATTTCAATGTGTTTTCTTTGTTTTCATGACTATTTACCTTCTAGGTTGTCACTCAAGGCATCAAAACTATGACACCTGTGAAGTGAAAACCCTTTCAGGTCCCCTCGAAGCTCATGGAGAGAATGCCAAGAGTGTGCAAAGCAGTAATCAGAGCAAAGGGTGGCTATTTTGAACACCCTAGAATATAAAACATGTTTTCAGTTATTTCACCTTTTTTTGTTTAGTACATAACTCCACAAATGTTCATTCATAGTTTTGATCCCTTCAGTGACAATCTACAATGCAAATAGTCATGAAAATAAAGAAAATGCATTGATTGAGAAGGTGTGTCCAAACTTTTGGCCTGTAATATAAATAAAGTATGATTTGATTTGATGTAAAGTAACTGAAGCCTTAAATAAGTCAATAATTCATAATAACATTAATTTTGATTATTTTTTGAGCAAAGACAGTTCCCACTAAAACTCTTGGATATCTAAGACTGCCCCATTCATAAAAGTGTTAAAAATAAGTCCCACATTACTTTTTCGCGCACTTTTGGCATTCTCTCGATGAGCTTCAAGAGGTACACCTGAAATGTGTTTCACTTCACTGGTGTGCTTGAAGCTCATGGAGAGAATACCAAGAGTGTGCAAAGCAGGCTATTTTGAAGAAACTAGAATATAAAACATGTTTTCAGTTATTTCACATTTCTTTGTTAAGTACATACCGTATTTTTCGGATTATAAGTCGCTCCGGAGTATACGTCGCACCGGCCGAAAATGCATCATAAAGAAGGAAAAAAACATATATAAGTCGCACTGGAGTATCCATCCATCCATCCATCCATCTTCCGCTTATCCGAGGTCGGGTCGCGGGGGCAGCAGCCTAAGCAGGGAAGCCCAGACTTCCCTCTCCCCAGCCACTTCGTCTAGCTCTAATCCCGAGGCGTTCCCAGGCCAGCCGGGAGACATAGTCTTCCCAACGTGTCCTGGGTCTTCCCTGTGGCCTCCTACCGGTTGGACGTGCCCTAAACACCTCCCTAGGGAGGCGTTCGGGTGGCATCCTGACCAGATGCCTGAACCACCTCATCTGGCTCCTCTCCATGTGGAGGAGCAGCGGCTTTACTTTGAGTTCCTCCCGGATGGCAGAGCTTCTCACCCTATCTCGGCGGAGGAAACTCATTTCGGCCGCTGGTACCCGTGATCTTATCCTTTCGGTCATGACCCAAAGCTCATGACAATAGGTGAGGATGGGAACGTAGATCGACCGGTAAATTGAGAGCTTTGCCTTCCGGCTCAGCTCCTTCTTCACCACAACGGATCGATACAACGTCCGCATTGCTGAAAACGCCGCACCGATCTACTCTTCCCCCACTCGTGAACAAGACTCCTAGGTACTTGAACTCCTCTGGAGTATAAGTCGCATTTTTGGGGGAAATTTATTCGATAAAATCCAACACCAAGAATAGACATTTGAAAGGTAATTTAGAATAGATAAAGAATGGTGAACAACAGGCTGAATAAGTGTACGTTATATGAGGCTTAAATAACCAACTGAGAAGGTGCCTAGTAACATATTAAGGTAAGAGTCATTCAAATAACTATAACACATAGAACATGCTATAACTTTAGCAAACAATCTGTCACTCCTAATCGATTAATCCCATGAAATCTTCTTCCTCAATGTCTCTTCTAAACATCTCTGCCAACTCCAAAGGTATGCGCCGCTTCCTCTTGTCATTTTCTGCTGCATATTTCACTACGTCCAGCTCGTAATCTGCAGTACATGATTTCCTTTTAGGTGCCATTTTTTTTATCAGCCCTTCTCAGTTTTTATGAGTCACCGCCAAAATTGAAATGATCCATTTTAATAGTTACGTCAGTAGCATACGGCGCAGGGGTCGGGAACCTTTTTGGCTGAGAGAGCCATGAAAGCCAAATATTTTAAAGTGCATTACCGTGAGAGCCATATAATAATTTTTAACACTGAATACTACTAAATGCATGCATTTTTTAAGTAAGACCAACATTTTTGGAGTAAAATAAGTCTGCTTTTTTTTTTATAACAATTTTATCCTGAAGCTAATCAATAATAAATAAAATACTTCTTACCATTGATGCGACTTCTTGAACAGGTGCGGAGAAAACGCAGAGTTGCATGGTTAAAAATGCTTAAGAGTTTTTTATATTTTGAATGTTATTTTAACAGGCGACATCTTGCGGCTGTTTTCCAAGTCCTGCTGCAAAGTGGTGTTTTTAATTTTCTAACAATACTTGTTCCTTTTTAAAACGTGTATGAGCGAGAACAATGCTTTAACGGTCATAATAATTATTTCCGGTCATACTGACATGTTAACCCAACCATTGTTCGGTGATTTTTTAAATAAATTTAGTTCCTTGTTCATTTTTCCCCGCTGTTTCTTTCGCTAAATTAGTGCAATGCGAATGTATATCCGTATTAAAGTATAATTCTCAGGCCTTTTTCTATGAATTGTTTTAGAATGTGGGGGTGGCCGTGCCAGCAACTTGAGGGTTCCCGGTTCGATTCCCTCTTCAGCCATCCTAGTCACTGCCGTTGTGTCCTTGGGCAAGACACTTTACCAACCCGGCTCCCAGTGCCACCTACACTGGTTTAAATGTAACTTAGATATTGGGTTTCACTATGGAAAGAACTTTGAGTCACTCGAGAAAAGCGCAAATTCACTTCACGTCACTATTTTTAACACAGAGCGATTATTCATTACTTATAGTATTAAGTAATGTCAGCTAAGATGTATCTGAGAGCCAGATGCAGTCATCAAAAGAGCCACATCTGGTTCTAGAGCCAGAGGTTCCCTACCCCTGATATAGCGGTTAGCATCCCATGACCCACAATGCACTTCTTCCACGACCTTCCCCCGCCAAATTTTTATTGGTTGACGTGTGTGTGACGATTGCTGACATTTTCTACGTCTCTTCCGCGAATGATATAAATAATATTATCTGATATTTTACGGTGATGTGTTAATATTTTCACACATAAGTCGCTCCGGAGTATAAGTCGCACACCTTTGTCCAAACTATGAAAAAAACTGCGACTTATAGTTGGAAAAATACGGTACAATGTGTTTTATATTCTAGTTTCTTCAAAATAGCCACCATTTGTTCTGATTACTTTTTTGCACACTCTTGGCATTCTCTCCATGAGCTTGAAGAGGCAGTCACCTGAAAGGGTTTTCACTTCACAGGTGTCATATTTTCGATGCCTTCAGTGACAATCTACAAGTCATGAAA
Organism: Nerophis ophidion; assembly: GCF_033978795.1. Classification (NCBI taxonomy): domain Eukaryota; kingdom Metazoa; phylum Chordata; class Actinopteri; order Syngnathiformes; family Syngnathidae; genus Nerophis; species Nerophis ophidion. The sequence continues at coordinate 12,847,510 of NC_084618.1, read as the reverse complement.
ATAGAGAAAACGCGTTGAAATGAGAAGGCGTGTCCAAACTTTTGGCCTATACTGTATATCCATTCATACATTACATTACTTTAATCTAATTTCACATTAAAAAAACAAAAAACATTTATTTTTATGGGGCAGCGTAGCTCGCTTGGTGTTGCGGCCCATGCCAGCAACTTAAGGGTTCTAGGTCCGATCCCCGCTTCCGGCAAGACATTTTACCCACCTACTTGCATTGCCACCCACACTGGTTTAAATGTAACTTAGATATTGGGTTTCACTATGTAAAAGCGCTTTGAGTCACTCGAGAGTGTTAAGACTTTTATTTTATTTTGTAGTAGTAGGGACTTCCTCCCAGGCGAATTCTGTTGTTTCCATTTTATCGAAGTGCGCATGCGAGTGACGTCGAGCCCCATTGGGTCCCACATTAGAGCCTGTGCGTGTTTACACTGGAGGCTGATAAAAATCACATTTTACTTGCAGTCTACAGTCAGCTGGAAAATAATCAGATAAAAAATTAAAAAAAAAAAAATCAGATTTGGGCTACTTTGGCTTGCAGCGTAAACGTAGTCAAAGACTTCATTGCTGACTTTTGCAGACGTTTATTTACAAGTTAGAATGCATAAAAAAAGAACAGTGTGCTTGTCCTTCCTAAGGATTGTCAATGATGGACAGAATTCCCCCAAAAGTACAGTTCTCCTTTAATGATATATGCACAGAGTCCAGCCATAAACATTTTAAGGTGTTTTCTACCGTTTTTCAGAGATGTGGATGCATTGAATGACTATCTCCATGGCAACAACAGCAAGTCCGTGAGTGACTCTTAAAAGATCCTACATTCTGCCAGATTGAGGATGTTTAAAAGCATCTAAAACACACCATTTTGAGTCGTCTTTTTTTATTTTTTTTACCATGTGATCTCTCCGCAGATCGAAGAGGACGACGTAGCCAACGCGGCGTACGGCTCGGACGCGTCTTTCTTCGCCGGGGACACTGTGAGTCTGCACGTTTGAATGCTAAGTTGAAAGAAAATGGTCGTTTGGGTGGTCTAGCAACCCGAGTAAACAGGAAATGCACATATTCTTGATTTAGGATACACGACCTTGCGGCTGCCCCTCATTGTTTGGGCTTTAAATCCCTGCTTTTCATGCTAACAAAAAGAGCAAAGAGTCTGTTTAATATGCAGTTCACATGATTCTTTCTCATCGCTAAATGCCTCATTTAGGCCAGCGCCAACGAGCGACTCAAAGATGGCACCTCTCCAATGGCGGATTTTGGCGGCGATTCTGCCAGGGACGGCCTCCAGCTCTCCAGCAGCCTCTCATTCATCGAGGACCAACTGGGGACCGGGAGCTCGCCGGGAGGCGGCGTGGATCTCGGCGGCGGCGAAGACCAGCCTTTCGACATCCTGCAGAAATCCCTCCTGGAGGCCGACATCACGGAGCAAACGCTGGCACAGGAGGCCCTGCTCGACTCCCAGCCCGCCCCCACCCTCGTGCAGGCTCCCGTGTCCTTCCCGTCCCAGTTGGCCTCTGGGGGTTACGGAGGCGGCGGCGTCACCACGGCGACGGCGGCGGCGGCACTGCCGTCCGGACAGGTCCTGCGAGGCGTGCCACCGCTGTCCAACGGCTCTGCCCAGCACATCCAGGTGTTGGGGTCGTTCGGCGCGGGAGGCGGAGTCATGACTTTGAGTAGTTTGGAAAGAACTCCGCAGATTGTGCTGAGGCCGGCGGGGGCTGTAGCTCCGGCGGCGTCTACTCCAGGAGGACAGGTGTTTGCCCCCACCCAAGGGCAGCTAGGTCAAGTGGGTTTGCCTTTTAAGAACATCCCCCTCCAAAACGTCATCATCCAGAGAGGTCCTGGAGGGACCCAGACTCTTGTGAGACCAATTCAGCCTAAACCCCATCAAGCCGGGGCTCAGACCGTCTACAGCCTACAGCCCGCAGCCTCCACCTTTGCTAACGTGGCTAACGCCGCAACTCCCGGGGCGCAGTACACCGCCAACGGCTCCATCGTAGTGCAGCCGCCATTAGACCAGCAGCACGCGCCAGCCAACTTGCAACCGGGACAATTCTTGTTGCCCGCTTCTCTGGCGCTCACTCAGCCCGGCGCCGTCCACAACGGCCCCGCCGACCCCGGCGCCAGTACACTGATCACCGCTCAGAAGACCGTGCAGATTGTGGCCGGTCAGAACTTCACCGCGCAAGCGGGCGGGCCGCTCCTGTTAAACCAGGGCGGAGGGGGCGTGACGCAAACATGGACGAGCACTGCGCACACGGCGTGCTCTACCGGCCGGCTGGCGCTGGTCAACCCGGCGAGTCACGGCCAGGTTTCTGCCTGCCCGGTGCAGCGCTTACTAGTGACACAAACTCAGAACTGTACGTCATTGTCCCCTTTACCTAACACGGTGACACATGAACAGGTAACAAGAACACATCAACTGGGTCTTTGTCACGCTCTCATCTCATTTGTCGCATTCTGATTTTTGACAGAATTCTTCATTGTCTGCCGTCAAACAAGTGCAGCTTAGCAGCGTTCATGGTAACTTTTCACATTTCTTACTTCTTTATTAACATTTAAATAAGAGATGTCCGATAATGGATTTTTTGCCGATATTGTTCAACTCTTAAAGGCTTACTGAAATGAGATTTTCTTATTTAATCGGGGATAGCAGGTCCATTCTATGTGTCATACTTGATCATTTCGCGAAATTGCCATATTTTTGCTGAAAGGAATTAGTAGAGAACATAGCTCGGTTGGTAGAGCGGCCGTGCCAGCAATTTGAGGGTTGCAGGTTCGATTCCTGCTTCCGCCATCCTAGTCACTGCCGTTGTGTCCTTGGGCAAGACACTTTACCCACCTGCTCCCAGTGCCACCCACACTGGTTTAAATGTAACTTAGATATTGGGTTTCACAATGTAAAGCGCTTTGAGTCAATAGAGAAAAGCGCTATATAAATATAATTCACTTCACTTCATCGACGATAAAGTTCCCAACTTTTGGTGCTGATAAAAAAAGTCTTGCCTTTACCGGAAGTCGCAGACGATGACGTCACAAGGGTGAGGGCTCCTCACGTCCTCACATTGTTTATAATAGGAGCCTCCAACAAAAAGCGCTATTTGGACCGAGAAAACGACAATTTCCCGAATAATTTGAGCGAGGATGAAAGATTCGTGGATGATGATATTGATAGCGAAGGACTAGAAAAATAAGTAAAAAAATAAAAAGCAGCGGCAGTGTAAATGTCCATCCATTTTATACCGCTTATTCCCCTTTGGGGTCGCGGGGGGCGCTGGCGCATATCTCAGCTACAATCAGGCGTAAGGCGGGGTACACCCTGGACAAGTCGCCACCTCATCGCAGGGCCAACACAGATAGACAGACAACATTCACACTCACATTCACACACTAGGGCCAATTTAGTGTTGCCAATCAACCTATCCCCAGGTGCATGTCTTTGGAAGTGCGAGGAAGCCGGAGTACCCGGAGGGAACCCACGCATTCACGGGGAGAACATGCAAACTCCACACAGAAAGAGCCCGAGGCTGGGATTGAACCCAAGACTGCAGGACCTTCGTATTGTGAGGCAGACCAGTGTAAATGTTTCAGATATAATTAGACACATTTAAAAAAATGATAAATGGGTTGTAGTTGTATAGCGCTTTTCTACCTTCAAGGTACTCAAAGCGCTTTGACACTACTTCCACATTTACCCATTCACACACACATTCACACACTGATGGAGGGAGCTGCCATGCAAGGCGCCAACCAGCACCCATCAGGAGCAAGGGTGAAGTGTCTTGCTCAGGACACAACGGACGTGACGAGGTTGGTTCTAGGTGGGATTTGAACCAGTGACCCTCGGGTTGCGCACGGCCACTCTCCCACTGCGCCACGCCGTCCCTACTTATTTACCTATTTACTAGGATAATTCTGGAAGATCCCTTATCTGCTTATTGTTTTAATAGTGTTTTAGTGAGATTGTAAAGACATACCTCAAGGTCGGATGGCTGCAGTGAACACGCAGTGTCTCAGAGAGAAGGCGAGGAGCCAAGCTCACAGCTGCCTTTTAAACAGCTACTGCAGGAGGACGAATAATCCGATGATGTCTCCGGCAAGATATATATCACAATTTTCCCATCCAAAAACATGCTGGTTGACGTAGAGAAACATGTTCGCTTGACCGCTCTGTGTTAAAAACAAAGAAACACCGGCTGTGTCACGGTGCTAAAGACAGCTAAAATCCACCGCTTTCCACCAACAGCATTCTTCTTTATAGTCTCCATTATTAAATTAATAAATTGCAAAAGATTCAGCAACACAGATGTCCAAAACACTGTGTAATCATGCGGTTAAAGCAGACGACTTTTAGCCGTGAGTGGTGCTGAGCTAATATTTCCTGACAGGCCGTGACGTCACGCACACGCGTCATCATTCCGCGACGCTTTCAGCAGGATACCTCGCGGGAAATTTAAAATTGCAATTTAGTCAACTAAACCGGCCGTATTGGCATGTGTTCCAATGTTAATATTTCATCATTGATATATAAACTATCAGACTGCGTGGTTGGTAGTAGTGGCTTTCAGTAGGCCTTTAATTACCGATTCCGATATTGACCGATACCGATATATACAGTCGTGGAATTAACACATTTTTATGCCTAATTTTGTCGAGGTGCTCTGCTGGATTGTAAATGGGTTGTACTTGTATAGCGCTTTTCTACCTTTTTTTTAAGGAACTCAAAGCGCTTTGACACTATTTCCACATTCACCCATTCACAAACACACACATTCACACACTGATGGCGGGAGCTGCCATGCACGGCGCTAACAAGGATCTATCATCATGGAGGAATTAAACAACGTAACAAAGTTTTCCAAAATAAATCAACTCAAGTTGTGGGGAAAAAATGCCAACATGGCACTTCCATATTTATTATTGAAGTGAATTATATTTATATAGTGAATTATATGTATATAGCGCTTTTCTCAAGTGACTCAGAGCGCTTTACATAGTGACACCCAATATCTAAGTTACATTTAAACCAGTGTGGGTGGCACTGGGAGCAGGTGGGTAAAGTCTCTCGCCCAAGGACACAACGGCAGTGACTAGGATGGCACAAGCGGGAATCGAACCAGCAACCCTCAAGTTGCTGGCACGGCCACTCTACCAACCGAGCTATGCCGGTCACATAAGTCACATTATTATTTATAACATGCCTCAATACAGCAGCTTGGAATTTGGGACGTAGTCTCCCATGGAGAGCATGAGGAGGTTGAGGTGGGGAGGTGTATATTGTAGCGTCCCAGGAAGAGTTAGTGCTGCAAGGGGTCCCGGGTATTTGTTCTGTTGTGTTACGGTGCGGATGTTTTCCCAAAACGTGTTTGTCATTCTTGTTTGGTGTGGGCTCACAGTGTGGCGCACATTTGTAACCGTGTTAAAGTTGTTTATACGGCCAGCCTCAGTGTGAGCTGTATGGCTGTTGACCAAGTATGCCTTGCATTCACTTGTGTGTGTGAAAAGCCGTAGATATTATGTGTTTTTGGCCGGCACGCAAAGGCACTGTACCATGTACCACTCCGTATGGCCGCATTTCAAAAATTCATACATTTTACTGTTTGATACCGATAATTTCCTATATTACATTTTAAAGCATTTATCGGCCGATAATATCGTCAGTCTGATATTATCGGACATCTCGAATTTAAATCCGTTTGGCCCTCATATTGATTGTTTGTGTTTTGACTTCCTGTAGCGATGCAAACACCTGATTTATGCATCAATACTCAGGTATGTTTCGTGGCAGTACTCCTCCTCACTCACACCACAAGCAGTGCGTACATTAAACGTTCTCCCAACAGGTCAGTGCTCAGAAGAGGCCCGCCCCCATGCCGCTTACCAAGGGAGGAATGTAAGTCAACTGTTGATCCGTCGTTTTTGTTCAATCACGCGTGTTTGTGTTTAACCACAAATTGTGTCGGTAGGATTCTACAGCAGCTAAGGGAAGACCACGACAGAGTCCACACCCCCGACCGCCAACACTTCACATCCTTCAGCGACGTGCTTCAAAGGCTCCTCCCCTTCCACGTGTTCCAGGGAGCGCCACCCACCCAGGAGGAGTTCTCGCAGGGTGTTTATTTCTACCGCATGTCACGCAGAAAATGGCTACGTACTGACTAATATATATATTTTTTAATCTATTTACAGTGGATGATGAATTTGAGTCGGTAGCGACGCAGGTGCTCATGAGGACGCAGTCCATGATAAACAAATACAGGCGGCTACTTCTGGCAGAGTCTGAGGTACAAACACACGAGCTGCTGCTATAATGTCTGGTGTATGATGTTTGTGTGAATTTGACAATTATATTTATATACAGTTGTGATCAAAATTATTCAACCCCCACACAATTTTGGTGTTTTAGCAAGTTGGACATTTATTCCGTATTTTGTTTACAGTCATATCAAATAAAGATGTGTCAAATGGACAAATTCAACTTCAATTGTAACACTGTATTTTACAAAATACCAAAAAACGACATTTTTCTTAATATCTCATTGACCAAATGATTCAACCCCCTAGTTCCATGCATCTTTAGTACTTAGTAGAACACCCTTTGGCAGTAATGACATCCTTCAAAGGTGATACATAAGCGGACACAAGCTTCTTGCAACAATCTACAGGTATTTTAGCCCATTCCTCTTGGGCAAAGGCCTCCAGTTCATTCATATTATTGGGCTTGCGTGCTGCAACTTCCTTCTTCAAGTCCCACCACAGCTTTTCTATAGGATTTAGGTCTGGCGACTGTAAAGGCCACTCCAGAGTCTTCCAGTCCTTCTTCTGCAATCACTGATGTTGATTTGGAGGTATGCTTGGGATCCTTGTCCTGTTGGAAGGTCCAACGTCTCCCAAGCCTCAGCTTCGTCACTGACTTCATGACATTTGCAGCTAATATATCCTGCTAGGAAATAGAATTCATAATGCCTTGAACGCGCTGGAGATTCCCGGTACCTGAGGCAGAGAAACAGCCCCAGAGCATGATTGATCCCCCACCATGCTTAACAGTAGGAAAGGTGTTCTTCTCTTTGTAAGCTTCACTTTTTCTGCTCTAGACATAACGTTGATTCATAGGTCCAAAGAGTTCCAGTTTTGTCTCATCACTCCATAGAACAGTTTCCCAAAACCTTTTATGGTTTGTCCAGATGATTTTTGGCATACTGGAGTCTATTTTTCTTGTGCCTGGTAGTCAGAAGTGGGGTGCGCCTGGGAGTTCTGGCATGGAGGCCTTCATCTCGTAGTGCGCGCCTTATTGTCTGGGACGAAACCTGCGTTCCCCCCTCAACAATGTCCTGTTGTAGTTCCTCAGCTGTTACCCGGGGGTTTTTCACCACTGTACGCACACAGCATCCTCTTTCTACCACGCCCAGGTTGTGTTTCCACTGTGCCTTTAGCTTTAAACTTGCGAATTATGCTCCCAACTGTGTCTCTTGGAATGTGTAATGTCTTTGCTATATTCTTATATCCATATCCTTTCTTATTAAGAGAAATTACTTCCTCTCTTAACTTCTTTGACCACTCCCTGGACTTCACCATGTTGCAAATACACCATTGACCATCTACAAGAAGCTGAGCGTCACAGTCTTTTTCAATCAGTTTAATTGTTGCTCGTTATGGTTCTAATCACATCTACAGGTGTTTTCAACACCTGATTGAAAAGACCTTATTGAAATTCTGTTCTTAAGAGTTATGATCTTCAAGGGGTTGAATAATTTTGTCAATGAGATATTGAGAGAAATTACACTGTTTGGTATGTTACAAAATATAATGTCGTAATTCAAGTTGCATTTGTCTATTTAATGCATCTTTATTTGATATGACTATAAACAAAATACGGAATAAATGTTCAACTTGCTAAAACACCAAAATTGTGTGGGGGTTGAATAATTTTGATCACAACTGTAGCGCTTTTCCCTAGTGCAGGGGTCGGCAACCCAAAATGTTGAAAGAGCATATTGGACCAAAAATACAAAAACAAATCTGTCTGGAGCCGCAAAACAAATTTAAAAGCCGTATTACATACAGATAGTTTGTCATGAGATATTAAATTGACTTAAAGGAAACTAAATGAGCTCAAATATAGTTACAAATGAGGCATAATGATACATGTACATATAGCTAGCCTAAATAGCATGTTAGCATCAATTAGCTTGCAGTCATGCAGGGACCAAACATGCCCTGTTAGCATTCCACACAAGTCAATAACATCAACAAAATTCACCTTTGTGCATTCACGCACAACATTAAAAGTTTGGTTGACAAAATGAGACAGAAAAAGAAGTGGCATAAAACACGTCCTAGAAAGTCGGAGAAAGTTGTACATGTTAACAAACCACGGTGAGTTCAAAGACTGTCAAAATTAGTAGGCTCGCCAAATACTTGAATGTGTGAAGCATGTTTAGTCCAAACAGTTTGCTTTATAACAATAAGGGAGGTTTGTGTCATGTTTGTCCTCCTACAGAAACCATATTAAAACAAAAAATATATTTTTTCCCTTCATCTTTTTCCATTTTTCATACATTTTTGAAAAAGCTACAGAGAGCCACTAGGACGGCGCTAAACAGCCGCGGGTTGCCGACCCCCACTCTAGTGACTCAAAGCGCTTAACATAGTGAAACCCAATATCTAAGTTACATCGATTGATTGAAACTTTTATTAGTAGATTTGCACAGGACAGCACATATTCTGTACAATTGACCACTAAATGGTAACACCCGAATAAGTTTTTCAACTTGTTTAAGTCGGGGTCCACGTTAAAGGGGAACATTATCACAATTTCATAAGGGTTAAAAATAATAAAAATCAGTTCCCAGTGGCTTGTTGTATTTTTTTAAGTTTTTAAAAAAAAATGTACCGGAGTTTGCATGTTCTCCCCGTGAATGCGTGGGTTCCCTCCGGGTACTCCGGCTTCCTCCCACTTCCAAAGACATGCACCTGGGGATAAGTTGATTGGTAACTCTAAAAATTGGCCCTAGTGTGTGAATGTGAGTGTGAATGTTGTCTGTCTATCTGTGTTGGCCCTGCGATGAGGTGGCGACTTGTCCATGGTGTACCCTGCCTTCCGCCCGATTGTAGCTGAGATAGGCGCCAGCGCCCCCCGCGACCCCGAAAGGGAATAAGCGGTAGAAAATGGATGAAACAGATGATTGGAGTATGAAAGTATTGAAGAAGAAACTGAAGCTATTGAGCGAATAGCTATTGACGCTATTCATAGCCATAGCATGGCCAAATAGCTGCGTTAGCATCGCCGGTAAAATGTGCGGACCAAACGATCAGGACTTTCGCATCTCGTGACACTGGAGCAACTTAAATCTGTCGATTGGTAAGTGATTTTTTCGCATTAAATGTGGGTGGAAAGAAACGTAATATAGTTGCAAATGCATCTGCAGGTTATCCATAAATCTCTGTGCCATGTCTGCTTTAGCATCGCCGGTAAATAGCATGTTAGCATCGATTAACGTAGCATGTTAGCATCGATTAGCTGGCAGTCAACATCAACAAAACTCACCTTTGTGATTTCGTTGACTATCGTTGCAAATGCATCTGCAGGTTATCCATACATCTCTGTGCCATGTCTGCTTTAGCATCGCCGGTAAAATGTGGAGACACTCTGGCCCATTCAATGGGGGTCTGGCGGCAGACACTTTGGCATCTTCGGGCCAGTGGTGCAACTTGAATCCCTCCCTGTTAGTGTTGTTACACCCTCCGACAACACACCGTCGAGGCATGATGTCTCCAAGGTTCCAAAAAATAGTCAAAATAACGGAAAATAACAGAGCTGAGACCCGGTGTTTGTAATGTGTTGAAAATGAAAATGGCGGCTGTGTTACCTCGGCGACGTCACATTCTGACGTCATAGCCTCCAGCGTGATAAACAGAAAGGCGTTTAATTGGCCAAAATTCACCCATTTAGAGTTCGGAAATCGGTTAAAAAAATAGATGGTCTTTTTTCTGCACCATCAAGGTATATATTGACGCTTACATAGGTCTGGTGATAATGTTCCCCTTTAAGCAATTCATGGTAAAAATATATACCATCAGCATAATACAGTCATCACACAAGTTAATCATCAGAGTATATATATATTGAATTATTTACAATATTTACAATCAGGGGTGGGATGTGGAGGTAAGTTGGGTTGATGTCAGCACTTCAGTCATCAACAATTATATCATCTGAGAAATGGACATTGAAACAGTGTAGGTCTGACTTCGTAGGATATGTACAGCAAGTAGTGGACATAGAGAGATCAGAAAGCATAATAGCAAGTATATACGTTTGATTATTTACATTTGATTATTTACAATCCGGGGAGGGGGTTAGTTTAGGGTTGAAGTTGCCTGGAGGTGTTCTTTTAGTGCGGTTTTAAAGGTGGCTAGAGATGCACTTTCTTTTACACCTGTTGGGAGTGCATTCCACCTTGATGTGGCGTAAAAGGAGAATGAGTTAAGACCTTTGTTAGATCGGAATCTGGGTTTAACATATAAATCAGTGTGGGTGACACTGGGAGCAGGTGGGTGAAGTGTCTTGCCCAAGGACGGCAGTGACTAGGATGGCGGAAGTAGGGATCGAACCTGGAACCCTCAAGTTGCTGGCACGGCCACTCTACCAACCGTGATATACAGCACAGGCCAAAAGTTTGGACACACTAGGCATGTGATTTTTCCGTCTAAAGTCGGAATTCCGTCTTTTTTAATCTCGGGGGGGAAAAAAAAAATTATCTTCCGTTTTTCCGTTTTTTTTTTCCGACCCTAAGTCAAGATTCGTTTACTTGCCGATTCGTCTTTTGTAATCGAGACGTAGCTTATATTATGCCGTAGTTGATTGGTCGATATGTTCCTTGTGATCAATCAGGACATCTGTTATGAATGATGACGTTATTACCGCCATTTTCCAAATGTAAACGATGTCGGTTCTCGAGAGAAAGGACGCTTCACAGGTAAAAGAAATTGATAAACATGTCAAAAATAAGTTTCGATGGGACTGGATGGAAAGGGAAATCACTGATACTGTTGGGAAGAAGGAAGTTACGGCTTTGTCCGGCGATTTTATTTGGAAAATCGATCGTCCCGGAAAAGTTTTGTGCACGTGGTGTCATGATAATATTGACTATGGATCACGAGGTACATGCGAAACGCCAAAAAACATATGAAACAACTTGAAGCAAGGAAAAACAAATTTTTCACTAGCTGGTACTTTTGGATTTCAACCGAAAGTGAGCAAACCTTACGGACTTCATCCTTTGTTTACATCGACAACTGCCGTAGACATGGAGAGGAAAGATCCACCCAAACAAGCCACTTCAGTTGCAGACAGGGTAGTTAATAACGAGGTCAGCTAAAAAATATTTGCTCGCGAAATACGCATGTTTGTTTTAAATATTAGCCAATTATTGCTTTGCGAAATACAAAGATCAGAACCTCAAGCAAGAGGTAGAGGGATGATCTAGAGCAGATGGAAGTGGAGAGAGAGTCCAAGAAGCAGAAGTTGGCAGTGAAATCCAAAAAAGAAGCTACAAAAGCAGAGACCAAAAGGGAAATGCAGGCTGCTCAGAAATTTGCAAGGAAAGCTCATGTTAGGGCTCTCCGAGCAAGTAAATGTGCGAAGTGAACTGAAGTGATGTGGTAATACTGTAAATAATAACACTGATCAATGTGACACCTGTGGATGTGAAATGAACACAAGATGTAAATATTAGTGACTAAATACTGTTGGGACTGAACCATACACAGTGATTCATTAGGATAATTGGGGTATGTATGTTCTATTAATGATGTTTTCATGTCTTTAAACACACAAATATTGTCTTCAAATGGTGTTGTCTGTGTTAATTTTAGCATGTTCAATTGGTGAAAAACCAGGAGCTTCGTAAATAACTTGTCCCCCCACCAGGGCCTTCGTCCCCCAGACCCCTGGAAATGTTTTCAGTCTTTTTCATTGTGGTCAAATCACATGCCTGCACACCTTCTCAGTCAATGCGTTTTCTTTATTTTCATGACTACCATGTTTTCCGGACCGTAGGGTGTACCATATTATAAAGCGCACTGCCGATGAACGGGTTGAGTCAGGTCTGTTTCATACAAAAGGCACACCAGACTATAAGGTGCATTAAAGGACTAGCTGACTCGTTTTCATATGGTCCTCATTCATCAGAAATATTGGAATGGAACAGAACTTTGTTGTCATTGGACCTAAGAAGTACAAAAAAATGTGTTTTTGGGACCGACTTAGACTTGGACAAACTTTAATGATCCACATGGGAAATTGTTCTTTTTGTAAACTAGACAAACCTGTGTGAAAATAGACATACCGTATACAAGGGTAGACAAAACAGGAAGACTGATGGGTCGCCAGCAAGCGTCACCCTGTAGAGAGGTTGGAAGTAAGGCTAAACAATGGAGGAGGGAAAAAAGAAACTCCCAAACTGAGCTCCTATTGGGGTGGGGGGCTCAGTTTGAGACCAGCAAAAACCTCCAGGAACATAAGCACATATGAGCACATATTCCGACATACTAAACTTGGGACTCGCGCTGCTCTGTCCATCAGACCTCGGTGGATGAAGTGGCAAAGGCCAGGGATGGGGGGTGGGGCGTATCTGTATAGTAGGGATGCACCGAAATGAAAATTTGTGGCCGAAGCCGAATAAAATTTAAACGCTTGGCCGAAGGCCGAATACCGAATAATGAATGCAGTTTTTCACAATTTTTTTTAATATTGCATAAATAGCCTAGAAAAATATTTTGACATGTTTTTCAAATAAAGTAATTTTTTATTGAATATTGACATCTTTTAAATATTCCAGTAGCCTTTGCTTTTCAAAAAAAGCACAAAGTTTTTCATTTATATTAGGCCTTCAAACAAAACATGCATTCCAAAAAAAAAATTAAGTGGATAAACCCACAACAAATGAATTATTGTCCTATTGCCAAAAGTCTGCTTAGCCACAGTAGATATGCTAATAATGTAAACAGAAGGCTCAAGTAAATCTCAATTAAGTGTGTGCTTGTAACCTCTTACACTTATACAGGTAGCCTACACAACAGGCTAATAATGTAAACAGAGGCCCCACTAAATCTCAATAAGTGTGTGCTTGTAACCTCCAGAGGTGGGTAGAGTAGCCAAAAATGGTACTCAAGTAAGAGTACTGTTACTTTAGAGATGTATTACTCAAGTAAAAGTAAGGAGTAGTCACCCAAATATTTACTTGAGTAAAAGTAAAAAGTATGTTGTGAAAAAACTACTCAAGTACTGAGTAACTGATGAGTAACCTCATTACGGCAACAAATAATGCACAAAAACTTATAAATAGCAACGAGCAAATTCAGAGCCAAATTCAGAGCAAATTCAGCAACTAAAACAATAACATATATTAAATAATAATACATTAAAATAAAAAAAAGGCAAATTGAGCTACAATAACTTAACAGCACCATAGGCTCAGTAGGCATTCATTGATTGATTGATTGAAACTTAGTATTAGTAGATTGCACAGTACAGTACATATTCCGTACAATTGACCACTAAATGGTAACACCCCAATAAGTTTTTCAACATCAATCAATTATTTAATAAATGACCAAGTCGAAGTGATCTACCTCATATATACTGTACATACACACACGTATCATATACATCCACACACATATCATATATATTAATATGTCCAGGGTGTACCCCGCCTTCCGCCCGATTGTAGCTGAGGTAGGTGCCAGCGCCCCCCCGCGACCTCAAAAGGGAATAAGCGGTAGGAAATGGATGGATGGATATATATATATATATATATATATATATATTTTGTTTTTGTTGACATGTTAAAGGTGTTTTAATGAATATACATGCATGTTTAACACATAGATTCCTATTTTTCATGAAGACAAGAATATAAGCTGGTGTATTACCTGATTCTGATGACTTGCATTGATTGGAATCAGTAGTCCTGAAAATGTCCACGTTTTCAAACGGAGGAGAAAAAAAGTTCTTCCTTTCTGTCTAATACCACATGAAAGTCGTTGGTTTTTGGCATCTTATTTGTCCAGCTTCCATATTCGTTTTTATACACTTTACAAGAAATACATTGGCGGCAAACGCCGTAGCTTGCTAGCTTGTTTGCACTGACTTTCGGAGACTCTTATTTTGTTAGCGCAGGCGCGATGGAGCGGCACTTTTATTTTGAAGACAGGAAGTGTGCGATCAGCCTTTAGGCTTTTGACGGGAAGTACGGTTGAAATAAAAAGTGTCTTTTTTCCTTTACACTTTTGATTGATTGATTCAAACTTTTATTAGTATATTGCACAATACAGTACATATTTCGAACAATTGATCACTAAATGGTAACACCCCAATAAGTTTTTCAACTTTTTTAAGTCGGATTCGACGTGTGGCGGTCACGTGACCGTCTGACTCTGTTTGATTGGTCCAACGTCACCAGTGACTGCATGTGATTGGTGAAACGCAGGCATGCATACATCCTACTTCGAAAAACCAAAACAAACATTAATAGATCGATAAAATAAAGTAGCGAGTAACGAGCTGAATGTACATGAATGGAGCGGAGTAAAAGTAGCGTTTCTTCTCTATAAATATACTCAAGTAAAAGTAAAAGTATGTTGCATAAAAACTACTCTTAGAAGTACAATTTATCTCAAAAGTTACTCAAGTAGATGTAACTGAGTAAATGTAGCGCGTTACTACCCACCTCTGGTAACCTCATACACTTATACAGGTACACAACATATCCCAGCGTCACTGCACGTTTGTTGATTGCGTCACTGCGTCAAAAAATTGCGTCACACGCCACTATTCGGCCTTGTTTTTAACTCATTCCACCGAAGGCCGAATGTGGCTTTTTTCGGTCGAATATATTCGGTTACCGATTAATCGGTGCATCCCTACTGTAAAGTAGTAGTTCATGGATGCGTGTGTGTCCATAAGCCAGGACGGTCACGCGTCACGGCCGTTTTGCCGACTACCGCAGCTGTTTGCCACAGAGGCGTCCGAGATCTAGCCCGATAAAGTCCAAAACATCCCAGGACAAGGTCAAATGTTCACGTTCCCTGTCTCTCCTCTCAGCAACACTGCAGTCCGTCGTCAGAGATGGTGATGATTGACAGGACCTTCAACCAGGAGGAGCGCGGCAACCTGACCCAAGACAAGCGCATGGTGCTGGTGGATCCAGGTCCAAACTCACACATGCCCTGTTAGCGCGAGCGCACCTTTAAATCACGCTTTTGGTCCAATAGACAGTTTCTTGGACGACTTCTGCTGTGGGCTGAAATCCAAACGTTTCCAAGATCCCGTCCCCTCGCCGCCACCCGTCTGCGAAAGGAATCAGCTGGACAGAGACATGGCGGAGTCGCCATACAGGACAGACTTCCAGCCTGGGTTTGGAGACCCAGGAGGAGGCGCCGAGCCAACAGTTGATAGACCTCAAACCTCGCCTTCGGAGAATAATAGCGTCTCAGAACTGAAGAGAGCCCAGCAGCGCTTTGACCCCGCCCCCACCTGCCACCCGCAAGGTAACCACTCAACTTTTGCAGCACCAGACGGGCAGACAGTCGACCAGGTAGCCAAACTGGCCTCGCCCCGACACTTGGACACGGACTCCGCTCTCGAGGCGGCGGTCAACAGCATCTTGGAATGTTAACTCGACGCCAAGTCCAACCTGGAAGATGATGTCATGTTGTGTGTGTGTGAAGTCTGCTCTTTATGTAGCACTCATTTTTGTTTTTTTTAAAGGGTTCATGAAGCATGACGAATACTCTTAAGGCGCGAGTGAGAGACGGGCACTTACAATGGCCGATCAAGGTGCGGGAATGTGTGCAATTTAAAGGACCCACGGTCGGAAATATTCTTTTTTTTTTTTTGTGTTCCTTTTTTACGTGGCAACACAATGACTGTGCCAGTTTGCTAGCAACTCTGTGCCTCCTATTTATCTGCATTTTTATTTGACATGACGTGTTTACATGAAGAACGCCCGCCGAGGAACACGGTGGAACCTCCAAAAGGCCTGCAAATTTTAACACTAACTCCAGCAATAGCCATGACACACCACTAAGTGGCAGCATCGCCTCTTATTATTTCTACCTGTCTGCCGCGTATGAAAGCCTGTTTCAGCCACTAAAAAAATATACAATAAAAAATGTAGCAGTAAAAAAAAAAAGTTGTAATTACGAGATAGAAAGCAAAGACGACATTGTGAGCATAAAAGTCATATTTATAAGATAGGTAAATTGAAATTATGAGGTAAAAAGTAATAATTATGAGAGAGAATTGAAATGAATAGATCAAGTGAAATGACGACATAAAAAGTTTTAATTGTGAGCTAAAAAGTTGAAATGATGAGATCATTTTGACTGTTTATCTCATAATTTTGACTTAAATAATTACAACCTTTTTAATCTCACAATTAGAACTCTTTATCTCAGGATTTCAATTTTGTATCTCATAATTTTGACTTTAATCTAATAAGACTTTTCATCTCACAAAACTCTCAAACTTTAGTTTCTCATTATTTTGACTTTAATAATTACAATTTTTTAATCTCAGAATTTCATCTCTATCTCATCATTTCAATTTTGTATCTCATAATTTTGACTTTAATAAGACTTTTTATCTCAATCTCATAATTTAAATAGTTTATCTCATAAATTTGACTTTAATCTAATAAACGACTTTTTATCTCAGAATTACAACTATCTCATGAGGTCAAAATTATGATATAAAAAGTTGAAAGTAAGAGAGGAGAGTTGTAATTGTGGGATAAAAAGTCGTAATTATCTGATAATTTAATTATTCCATCCATCCATTTTCTACCGCTTATTCCCTTTGGGGTCGCGGGAAGCGCTGGTGCCTATCTCAGCTACAAACGGGCGGAAGGCGGGGTACACCCTGGACAAGTCGCAACTCATCGCTGGGACACAGATAGACATTTTATCTCAAAAAATTTTGACTCTAATAATTATGACTTTTTACCTCACAATTTTAACTCTATTTCCATCCATTTCCTACCGCTTATTCCATTTTTGGGGGCGCTGGTGCCTTTCTCAGCTACAAACGGGCGGAAGGCGGGGTACACCTTGGACAAGTCGCCATCTCATCACAGCAACTTTATCTCATAAAGTCAAAATTATGGGATACAAAGGGTTGTAATTGTGAGATGCAAAGTCATACAATTATTAGATTAAAGTCAAAATCATGAGATAAAGAGTTGTAATGATGCGATAAAAAGGTTGTAATCATCTCATAATTTCATTATTTTTATCTCATAATTTTGACCATGACTTTTTTTCTCACAATTTCAACTCTAACTCAAAAAGTCAAAATTATGAGATACAAAGTTGTTATTACAAAAGGGTGTAATTGTGAGATATGTCATAATTGTTAGATTAAAATCAAAATTTTGAGATAGAGTTGTAATTGTGAGATAAAAGTCAGAATTATTAGATAGTTGAAATGAGATAGATAGTTGAAAAAATTAGAGTGTAGTTTGTACCAAAAAATTCAACTATCGCATTTTAAAATTATGATTAATATCTCATAATTAGGCTCTCATAAAATCATAATTATGTCATTAAAAACTCATAATTTTGAGATAGATAGATAGTACTTTATTGATTCCTTCAGGAGAGTTCCTTCCGGAAAATTAAAATTCCAGCAGCAGATGAAATAGTCCTAATTAGGAAAAAAAATCATAATTATGAGATAAAAAGTCGAATTTATGAGATAGTCACAATAATGAGAGTGCAAATTGTATCTCATAATTTCAACTATCTCATTACTACTCTTCATTTCATAATTATAACTTAATTTCCTAATGACTTCCTTATCTCATCATTTTGACTCCATGTTGTATTTATGACTTTTGTATCTCATAATTAGGCAACGACTTACCATTGGGGTATTTTTGATTTGATTATAGTGTCATAAACCATGGATAGCCAGGCGCCTTCAAAGGATGAGTAGATTCCCCATAATAAGGCAAGTGTTCCACTTTGGAGGTTCCACTGTACACGTGTGTTTCCTTCTACCTGCGACACTCTCACCTGGCTCCTTTTCAGATGACCAGTTGCACTAAATTTCTTGTGTTCAGGTACCACTCGTCTTGGAAGGAATGTGAACCTCTCACAAACCAAAATGGAGATTTTTTTTTTTTCTTCCCTCGCTGATTGCATTGAAGCGTCATTAATACAACTCGCCACAAGTTGTAGTTTAGTCGCCTTTTTCTGCAAAGTTGTCTTGCGCTTAAGTCACACTCTTTGGCTTTTTCTTTTTGTACCTTAAAGGTATGCAAGCCCCTACACACACACACACACACATACACACACACACACACATGCCACCTCGATCAGGGGTGTCCAAACTTTTTCCCAACTTCAGATCCATTTGTTGCCATAAAGTTTTTTTGTAAAAATGTTTGTTTATGCCTAAGTAAACCTTGTTTTTTAGGTCAAAAACACAAAATATACAATATTTTCCCCAAAACATTTTTCAAAATGCATATTTGATGTGAAAAAATTAGAGCCTTAAATATGTAAATAATTAATTATGATATGGCTTTTTATTCATTATTATTTTTAGAAACAATGACAGTTAAAACAATATCACACTAAAAGTCCCCTGTCAGTCAGTGTTTCAAATAAATCATATTTTATTTATTTGTACTTTTAAAGCCTGTATATCTGCAGATAAACTTCAGATATTTTTGTTGCCGTAGTTTTTTGTAAAAAAAGTTTGTTGATGCCTAAGAAAAAAAACCTAAAATATACAATATTTTCCCTAAAAAAAATTTAAAAATAAAATATTTGATGTGAAGTAATTAAAGCCTTAAATATGTAAATAATTCATAAAAATACTGCTAATTTTTTTTTTAACAAAGACAGTTAAAAAAATCATTACACTAAAAGTCCCTTGGCAGTCAAAGTGTTTCAAATAAGTCTTTTTTTTTTTGTTTTTACTTTTAAAACCTGAATATCTGCAGATTAACTTCAGATCTATTTGTTGCCATACAGTTTTTCGTATAAATGTGTCTTATTTACTAAGAAAACCTTGGTCAGAAACACAAAATATACAATATTTTACCCCCCAAATCTTTCAAAATGCAGTATTTGATGTGAAATAATTAGAGCCTTAAATAAGTAAATAGTTCATAAAAATATTGCTTATTTTTTTAACAATGAAAAAAAACTCATCACACTAAAAGTCCCTTGGCAGTAAATAAAGTGTTTAAAAAGTCACTTTTTTTTTTTTTTTACTTTTTAAAACCTGAATATTTGCAGATCAACTTCAGATCTATTTGTTGTTTTTTGTAAAAATGTTTGTTAATGCCTAAATAAACCTAGTTTTTTAGGTCAAAAACCTAAAATATACAATATTTTCCCCCCAATTTTTTTAGAATGCAATATTTGATGTGAAATAATTAGAGCCTCAAATATGTAAATAATTCATAAAAAATAATGCTTATTTGTTTTTAACAATGACTTAAAAAATATCACACTAAAAGTCCTGGGGATTCAAAATCTCTACAAAAATGTTAACTAAAAGTAATATCTCTATATATTTTATTTAATCACAACACTTAAATATCCAGATAAGCTTCAACTCTATCCAGCAATTAAAAAAAACAAATATATATATATATATATAAGAATTTTTTTTTTAGGTCAAAAAACATAAAATATACAATATTTTTCCTCAATTTTTTTTCAGAATAAAATATTTGATGTGAAGTAATTAGAGCCTTAAATATGTAAATAATTCATTAAAATATTGCAATTTTTTTTGACAAAGACAGTTAAATAAATCATTACACTAAAAGTCCCTTGGCAGTCAAAGTGTTTCAAATAAGTCTTTTTTTTTTTTTTTTACTTTTATAACCTGAATATGTGCAGATCAACTTCAGATCTATTTGTTGCCATACAGTTTTTTGTATAAATGTGTCTTATTTCCTAAGAAAACCTTGGTCAGAAACACAAAATATGCAATATTTTACCCCCCAAATCTTTCAAAATGCAGTATTTGATGTGAAATAATTAGAGCCTTAAATAAGTAAATAGTTCATAAAAATATTGCTTATTTTTTTAACAATGAAAAAAATCTCATCACACTAAAAGTCCCTTGGCAAAAATAAAGTGTTTAAAAAGTCACTTTTTTTTTTTTTACTTTTTAAAACCTGAATATTTGCAGATCAACTTCAGATCTATTTGTTGTTTTTTGTAAAAATGTTTGTTAATGCCTAAATAAACCTTGTTTTTTAGGTCAAAACCTAAAATATACAATATTTTCCCCCCGATTTTTTTTGGAATGCAATATTTGATGTGAAATAATTTAAACCTCAATTCATAAAAATAATGCTTATTTGTTTTTAACAATGACAGTTAAAAAAATATCACACTAAAAGTCCTGGGGATTCAAAATCTCTACAAAAATGTTATCTAAAAGTAATACCTCTATATATTTTATTTATTCACAACGCTTAAATATCCAGATTAGCTTCAGATCTATACAGCAATTAAAAAAATAAAAAATGATATATATATATATATATATATTGCTTTTGATTCATTATTTTTTGAAAAATGACAGTTAAAAACACTAAAAGTCCGAGGGATCCCCACTAATAAATGTTGACAAAAAGTAATATCTCAATATATATTTTATTTACTTACAACGCTTAAGCTTCAGATCTATCAGTCCATTAAAAAAATACTTTTTGAAAACTGCCTGCATGACAGCTTTGTGTTGTCAGTGTCAACATTGTAACATGTCACCTGTTTGCTCTTTAATGACCTTTTTTCTTCTGGGTTATTTTGTAGTAGTTATTTTTAAAAAGTGGTTCACTTTGGACACCCCTGACTTGGCACATTTCAGCGTGTTTGTGTTAGGGGAGCTTAATCCTCAGATTGAGGAAGACAAGTTACTGTATGTTATTTTTGTCAAATCGGCATTTTTTTTTATTTGTGAATGTTTTTGTTTAAATAAGAAGAAAAAAAAAAAAAAAAGGATGCTGGAGCCTCGATTGATTGTACAATTCTGTCTGCCTTCTTGCATGTCCTGTATTCCTGATCTATGCAGTCTCGTCTCTGGACTGCCTTCCAGTCGCCCGGTCTTTTGACCCACTGACTTTTTTTTCTTCTTCTCAGCAGCTCAACCAAAACAAAACAAGTGTGAAGTCACAACACTTCACACTGCTGTTGTGATCCCACTTTTTAAGAGCCAAGACATATCAAATCATGTATAAATCATGAAGAACTGAGTTATTGTTCCTTTTCCTTATTTTATGTGCGTGTAAAAGACGTGCTCGGAAGTCTCCGCTCTTACAAGCCGGTTTGAGTGATTGATTGATTGATTGATTGAGACTTTTATTAGTAGATTGCACAGAACAGTACATATTCCGTACAATTGACCACTAAATGGCAACACCCGAATAAGTTTTTCAACTTAATCAATTCTTAGAACAAATATATACTATCAGCATAATACAGTCATCAGACAATGTACATTGAATTATTTACGTCAGGGGTGCCCACACTTTTTCTGCAGGCGAGCTACTTTTCAATTGACCAACTCGAGGGGATCTACCTCATTTATATATATCATTTATATTTATTTATTTATGAAAGAGACATTTTTGTAAACAAGTTAAATGTGTTTAAAGATAATACAAGCATGTGTAACACATATGGATGTCTTTCTTTCGCAAAGACAAGACTATAAGTTGGTGTATTACCTGATTCTGATGACTTGCATTGATTGGAATCAGACAGTAATGATGATAACGCCCACATTTTCAAATGGAGGAGAAAAAAAGTTGTCCTTTCTGTACAATACCACATGAAAGTGGTTGGTTTTTGGCATCTAATTCATCCAGCTTCCATACACTTTACAAGAAAAACCTTCGCGGCAAATTCCGTAACTTGCTTGATTGACATTCACGGCACCCGAGGGTCTTGTGAGATGACGCTGGCTGCTGCCAGTTCATTATTATGAAAAAATGACAGAGAGGAAGGCGAGAAACACTTTTTATTTCAACAGACTTTCGCGCCGTCCCATCCGTCAAAACTCTAAAGGCCGACTGCACATTTCCTATCTTCACAATAAAAGCCCTGCTTCATGCTGCCTGCGCTAACAAAATAAGAGTCTCGGACGCCAGCTTTCTGAGGGATCGCTTGTGCACGCCAGTTTTCCGAGACTCTGTATTTTGTTAGCGCAGGCAGCATGAAGCGGGGCTTTTATTGTGAAGATAGGAAATGTGCAGTCGGCCTTTAGAGTTTTGACGAAAGGTACGGCGCGAGAGTCTGTTGAAATAAAAAGTGTTTCTCACCTTCTTCTCGGTCATATTTTCATAATAATGATCTTGCAGCAGCCAGCGTCATCTCACAAGACCCTCCGGTACCGTGAATGTCATTTAAGTGACGTCTTGGTGAAGACTGATGATCACTAATTTTTAGGTCAATTTTTTTTAAAAGCCTGGCTGGAGATCGACTGACACACCCCCCGCGGTCGACTGGTAGCTCGCGATCAACGTTATTTACAGCAAAATGCCAAATTGGCAGCCACGCTTCCGGCTAAAAAATGTTGCTTATCACCACAAGTTGTGAATGTGGAGTGAATGAATATTGGGTTCTCACTTCCGTGGGTATTTTGAGTATCTGGTTGATTGAAAAGCGCTATACAAATCTAGTCCAATGCTTCTCAAATAATTTCTGTTTGGCCCTCCCCAGATTCCAGTATTTTGTGTCCCAGACCACTCTCCAACGTGACCATAAATACTATAATTTGTCTATAAAACTGTTGTAACTCTACAACAGTTGTACAATTGACCACTAAATGGCAACACCCGAATAAGTTTTTCAACTTGTTTAAGTCGGGGTCCACGTTAATCAATTCCTAGTACAAATCAGCATAATACAGTCATCAGAGTATGTACATTGAATTATTTACAGCAAAATGCCAAATTGGCAGCCACGCTTCCGGCTAAATAATGTTGCTTACCACCACAAGTTGTGAATGAATATTGGATTCTCACTTCCGTGGGTATTTTGAGTATCTGGTTGATTGAAAAGCGCTATACAAATCTAGTCCAATGCTTTTCAAATCATTTCTGTTTCGCCCTCCCCAGATTCCAGTATTTTGTGCCCCAGACCACTCTCCAACGTGACCATAAATAGTATAATTTGTCTATAAAACTGTTGTAACTCTACAACAGTTGTACAATTGACCACCAAATGGCAACACCCGAATAAGTTTTTCAACTTGTTTAAGTCGGGGTCCACGTTAATCAATTCCTAGTACAAATCAGCTTAATACAGTCATCAGAGTATGTACATTGAATTATGTACAGCAAAATGCCAAATTGGCAGCCATGCTTCCGGCTAAATAATGTTGCTTACCACCACAAGTTGTGAATGTGGAGTGAATGAATATTGGGTTCTCACTTCCGTGGGTATTTTGAGTATCTAGTCCAGGGGTCGGGAATCTTTTTGTCTGAGAGCCAAGAAGCCAAATATTTGAAAATGTATTTCCGTAAGAGCCATATAATATTTTTTAACACTGAACACAACTTAACGCGTGCATTTTTAAGTAAGATTAACATTTCTAGAGTATAATAGGTCTCTTATTCTTTGTAATAACATTGTTATTCTGAAGCTAACTGTGGAGGGGGCGTGGCCCGCAGCAAAGCGGGGTGTTGCCAGGATCGGCCTCAAAATCAGCGACAGGTGCGTAGAAGGCCCACCTGGGCCTTGTTAAATAATCACCTGTCGCTCTGTTATAAGCTGCAGCCAGGAGGAGAGATGGGGTTGGAGCTGGAGCCAGAGTGCGAGCGAGAACGAAAGAGAAAAAGACAATTGCTGGAAAGCAACTGAGAGACTTATTGAAAAATAAAACAATATTGTAACCCTGAAACAGGCTCTCATGTCGGTGCTTGGTGGTCTGAAGAACCTCCAGGAGGGCAAGCCCCACACTAACCAGTAATAAATAACTTCTTACCATTAACGCCATTTCTTGAACAGGTGCGGTAGGAAACGGATGGATGGATTAAAACTGCATGAGAATGGTTTATATTTTGAACATCATTTTTAACACTGTGATCCATCCATCCATTTTCTACCGCTTATTCCCTTTTGGGGTCGCGGGCGCCTATCTCAGCTACAATCGGGCGGAAGGCGTCGTACACCCTGGACAAGTCGCCACCTCATCGCAGGGCCACACTGTGATTACAAGTGGAATTATTCATTACTTTTCGTGTCAAGCAATGTCATCTCAGATTTATCCGAGAGCCAGATGCAGTCATCAAAAGAGCCACATCTGGCTCTCGAGCCATAGGTTCCCTACCCCCTGATCTAGTCGATTGAAAAGCGCTATACAAATCTAGTCCAATGCTTCTCAAATAATTTCTGTTTCGCCCTCCCCAGATTCCAGGATTTTGTGCCCCAGACCACTCTCCAACGTGACCGTAAATAGTATAATTTGTCTATAAAACTGTTTCACGGTGGAAGAGGGGTTAGTGCGTCTGCCTCACAATACCAAGGTCCCACAGTCTTGGATTCAATCCCATGCTCGGGATCTTTCTGTGTGGAGTTTGCATGTTCTCCCCGTGAATGCGTGGGTTCCCTTTGGGTACTCCGGCTTCCTCCCACTTCCAAAGACATGCACCTGGGGATAGGCCCCTCCCACCTCCAAAGACATGCACCTGGGGATAGGCCCCTCCCACCTCCAAAGACACGCACCTGGGGATAGGCCCCTCACACCTCCAAAGACATGCACCTGGGGATAGGCCCCTCCCACCTCCAAAGACATGCACCTGGGGATAAGCTCCTCCCACTTCCAAAGACATGCACCTGGGGATAAGCTCCTCCCACTTCCAAAGACATGCACCTGGGGATAGGCCCCTCCCACCTCCAAAAAAATGCACCTGGGGATAAGCTCATCCCACTTCCAAAGACATGCACCTGGGGATAGACCCCTCCCACCTCTAAAGACATGCACCTGGGGATAAGCTCCTCCCACTTCCAAAGACATGCACCTGGGGATAGGTTGATTGGCAACACTAAAATTGGCCCTAGTGTGTGAATGTGAGTGTGAATGTTGTCTGGCTATCTGTGTTGGCCCTGCGATGAGGTGGCGACTTGTCCAGGGTGTACACCACCTTCCGCCCAATTGTAGCTGAGATAGGCGCCCGCGACCCCAAAAGGGAATAAGCTGTAGAAAATGGATGGGATGGATGGATGTAACTGTAACCACCGTGGTTAATGGTAATTCGTAGGGTAGTACGATTTTGTTTTTACATTTTTATTATGTCCAAAATGTTTATTTTAATCTTATTTATACTTACATACACTTTATACTTGTTTTTGTATTTTATCAAAATGATTAAAATGCTTCAAAGGTGTTAAAGTTTGAGAAAATTGTAATATATTAAGTGCAGCCCGTAGCTAATTTGGTAGCATTCTGAAATTAGCATGCTGGCTTTTTTTGGTACACCTCTAGCGTCAAATACTGTTTTTTGACAAATGTTACCATGCTAAATTTTTTAAGCTAATTTTGCAGGTATAGACCCCAGTCATATTTTGGTACTTGATGCTTGGTAGTATATTAAACAAATTGTTCAGGTACGCACCCCAGAATAATGTATTTTGTTACTTGACGCATGGCAGTTAGCATTTTAGCATGCTGGCTTTTTTACATCACGGTCATATTTTGGTATTTCATTAATGCCAACTCTAAGCATGTTAATTTTTAAAACTAAATTTTTACTTGGAGCTATCTGGCCAGCATGTTGTTAGCATTTCAATTCGGCTCTGGCTGTTCAGCTTTCACACCGGAATTGCATTTTCTAGTTCGAGCATACCTGTTTGCATGCTAGATTTTTAAAGCTAATTTTGTAGGTATACACCCCAGTCATATTTTGGTACTTGATGCATGGTAGCATTTTAAACCCATTTTTCAGGTACGCACACCCAAATAATGTATTTTATTACTTGACGCATGGCAGTTAGCATTTTAGCATGTTAAATTTTTAATATCACAGTCATATTTTGGTATTTTGCTAATGCTAACTGTAAGCATGCTAGCTTTTTTTTTTTTTTTTTAACTCAGTTGTTACTTTGAGCTATCTGGCCAGCATGTTGTTAGCATTTCAATCCGGTTCTGGCTGTTCAGCTTTCACATCGAAATTGCATTTTCTAGTTCTCGCATACTTGTTAGCATGCTAGATTTTTAAAGCTATTTTTGTCACATGTTGGAACATGATCCATGAACTCGTTAGCATGCTAGCATTTTAAACACATTTTTCAGGTACGCACGCCAGAATAATGTATTTTGTTACTTGACGCATGGCAGTTAGCATTTTAGCATGCTAGATTTTTTACATCCCGGTCATATTTTGGTATTTCACTAATGCTAACTGTAAGAATTGATTGATTGAAAATTTTAATTGTAGATTGCACAGTACAGTACATATTCCGTACAATTAACCACTAAATGGTAACATCCGAATAAGTTTTTCAAGTCGGAGTCCAGGTTAATCATTTCATGCTAGCTTTTTTTTTTTTTTATTCCGTTGTTACTTGGAGCTAGCTGGCCAGCATTCTGTTAGCCTTTCAATTCGACTCTGGCTGATCAGCTTTCACACCGGAATTGCATTTTCTAGTTTTGTAGGTATGCACCCTAGTCCTATTTTGGTACTTGATGCATGGTAGCATTTTACACACATTTTTCAGGTACGCACGCCAGAATAATGTATTTTGTTACTTAATGCATGGCAGTTAGCATTTTAGCATGCTAGCTTTTTTACATCACGGTCATATTTTGGTACTTTGCTAATGCTAACTGTAAGCATGCTAGCTTTTTTTTAACTCATTAGTTACTTCAAGCTATCTGGCCAGCATGATGTTAGAATTTCAATTTGGCCTTGGCTGTTCGAAATTGCATTTTCTAGTTCTCGCATACTTGTTAGCATGCTAGATTTTCAAAGCTATTTTTGTCATATGTTGGAACATGATCCATGAACACGTTAGCATGCTAGCATTTTAAACACATTTTTCAGGTACGCACGCCAGAATAATGTATTTTGTTACTTGACGTGTGGCAGTTAGCATTTTAGCATGCTAGCTTTTTTTACATCACGGTCATATTTTGGTACTTTGCTTATGCTAACTGTAAGCATGCTAACTTTTTTAACTCATTATTTTCTTCAAGCTATCTGGTCAGCATGATAGAATTTCAATTTGGCCATGGCTGTTCGAAATTGCATTTTCTTGTTCTTTGAAGAAGAAAAAAAATATAGGTTTTGAAGGGGAAAACTACACAAAAAATTCCTCTCATGCTTTAGTTTATCAGTATGTGGCCCTCTGGATATTTGGGCCCCCCCTGCTTTAAAGGCTTTTTTTGTCATTACAACACACTGAAGGCCTTTTTTTAATGTGGTGTGGTAAGAACAGTTAAAAATGGGCTTGTTTTTTCTCTCGCTGCTGTGTTGGATCCGCTTTGGACTGGACTCTCGCGACTGTGTTGGATCCATTATGGATTGAACTTTCACAGTATCATGTTAGACCCGCTCGACATCCATTGCTTTTGTCCTCTCCAAGGTTCTCATCGTCATCATTGTCACCGACGTCCCACTGGGTGTGAGTTTTCCTTGCCCCTATGTGGGCCTACCGAGGATGTCGTGGTTTGTGTTGTGGTTTGTGCAGCCCTTTGAGACACTAGTGATTTAGGCGTTACTAAAATGGCCTTCTTTCATCTCCGTAATATCGCTAAAATTCGCTCCATTTTGTCCACTAAAGACGCTGAGATCATTATCCATGCGTTTGTTACGTCTCGCCTCGACTACTGTAACGTATTATTTTCGGGTCTCCCCATGTCTAGCATTAAAAGATTAGTTGGTACAAAATGCGGCTGCTAGACTTTTGACAAGAACAAGAAAGTTTGATCACATTACGCCTGTACTGTATATACCTTTATATACATATATACATACATATATACCTATACTGTATATACCTTTATATACATATATACATACATATACACCTGTACTGGCTCACCAGCACTGGCTTCCTGTGCACTTAAGATGTGACTTTAAGGTTTTACTACTTACGTATAAAATACTACACGGTCTAGCTCCATCCTATCTTGCCGATTGTATCGTACCATATGTCCCGGCAAGAAATCTGTGTTCAAAGGACTCCGGCTTATTAGTGATTCCCAAAGCCCAAAAAAAGTCTGCGGGCTATAGAGCTTTTTCATTTCGGGCTCCAGTACTCTGGAATGCCCTCCCGGTAAAAGTTTGAGATGCCACCTCAGTAGAAGCATTTAAGTCTCACCTTAAAACTCATTTGTATACTCTAGCCTTTAAATAGACTCCCTTTTTAGACCAGTTGATCTGCCGCTTCTTTTCTTTTTCTCCTATGTCCCACTCTCCCTTGTGGAGAGGGTCCGGTCCGATCCGGTGGCCATGTACTGCTTGCCTGTGTATCGGCTGGGGACATCTCTGCGCTGCTGATCCGCCTCCGCTTGGGATGGTTTCCTGCTGGCCCCGCTGTGAACGGGACTCTCGCTGCTGTGTTGGATCCGCTTTGGACTGGACTCTCGCGACTGTGTTGGATCCATTATGGATTGAACTTTCACAGTATCATGTAAAACCCGCTCGACATCCATTGCTTTCCTCCTCTCCAAGGTTCTCATAGTCATCATTGTCACCGACGTCCCACTGGGTGTGAGTTTTCCTTGCCCTTATGTGGGCCTACCGAGGATGTCGTAGTGGTTTGTGCAGCCCTTTGAGACACTAGTGATTTAGGGCTATATAAGTAAACATTGATTGATTGATTGATTGAAAGAAAGAAAAGTCATTTTGTGCACATCTGTACAATTTTGTATAAATATCTAAACAAAAAAATTCTAACTTTGTATGTAAGAGAGAAAAAGGGGAAAAAAAATAACAGGAGCAAATGCTTTTTTTTTATTATTATTATATTGGCCAAGTGCTGTGTGGAAAAATAGACCAAAAAAAAAGGTAATTTATTGATTAGTAGTTAGCACAGCAAAAATAAATTCATTTTAAGTAGCAAAACAGGAGCCCCAGTTTGGCCAAAGTCTTCATGGCTATTCTCTCAGCATTCTGCTTAATGACATCCTGCAATGGGAGGGATTATGCAACCCACACAGGAAAAAAAAAAAAACCTTTCCGCCTCAAGAGATTCGTCACGATAGTTTAGAACAGGAGTAGGGAACCTATGGCTCTAGAGCCAGATGTGGCTCTTTTGAAGACTGCATCTGGCTCTCAGATAAATCTGAGCTGACGTTGCTTAACACGATCAGTAGTGAATAATTCCACTTGTAATCACAGTGTTAAAAATAATGTTCAAAATATAAATTATTCTCATGCATTTTTAATCCGTCCATCCTTTTTGCTGCCGCACCTGTTCAAAAAGTTGCGTCAATGGTAAGAAGTTATTTATTTATTATTGGTTAGTGTGGGGCTTGCCCTCCTGGGGGTTCTTCAGACCCCAAGCACCGACATGAGAGCCTGTTTCAGGGTTACAATATTGTTTTATTTTTCAAAAAATATCTCGGTTGTTTTCCAGCAATTGTATTTCCAGCCCCAACCCCGTCTCTCCTCCTGGCTGCTGCTTATAACAGAGCGACAGGTGATTAGATAACAAGGCCCAGGTGGGCCATCGACGCACCTGTTGCTGCAGGCCACGCCCCCTCCACAGTTAGCTTCAGAATAACAATGTTATTACAAAGAATAAGAGACTTATTATACTCTAGAAATGTTGGTCTTACTTAAAAATGCACGCGTTTGTGTTCAGTGTTAAAAAAAATATTATATGACTTTTCCACGGCGTGGCGCAGTGGAAGAGTGGCCGTGCGCAACCCAAGGGTCCCTGGTTCAATTCCCACCTGGTACCAACCTCGTCACGTCTGTTGTGTCCTGAGCAAGACACTTCGCCCTTGCTCCTGATGGGTGCTGGTTTGGGCCTTGCATGGCAGCTCCCTCCATCAGTGTTTGAATGTGTGTGTGAATGTGGAAGTAGTGTCAAAGCGCTTTGAGTACCTTGAAGGTAGAAAAGCGCTATACAAGTACAACCCATTTATTATTTATCTTACGGAAGTATATTTCAAAATATTTGGCTTTTTGGCTCCCTCAGCCAAAAAGGTTCCCGACCCCTGGTTTAGAAAGTGGGTTTCCAGATTGCATCAAGCTAAAAAAAAATAAAAAATTGGATTGTTCCCTTTTAATCCTTTCAGAACCTCAGTGCACACAACACCAACACTGTTTGGGGTGACACCAGGCAACAGTGACACCCAGTGGAGGATCGTGGTACTGCAGACAAACCACACGTTTTTTAAGTCCTCAAGTTACATTTGGAGTAAATGTCAAACTTCAAAAATGATCCAACAGTGGAAAGTTGTCCGAAGAGGATTTTCACGGTATTAGTGGTACTTCCTCCAGCGGTCACGCTCTTTAAAAAAAGACCAAAGTGTTAGGATGCATATTTGAAAGAAGACCAAGCGATATGTGGGCATACACCTACTAAGATGGGGGTAGGACCAGACGTAGCTGAGCACACAGTACCCCGCCAACAGCATGGCCACGCCGCCGATGCCGCCTTTCCTCACGTGGAAGTACTTCCCGCAGTACCACCCCCAGCCTGCAGGTGGACAAAGAGTAATGTACCATCTTTGAAAACATGATGTATTAGACTACACAGGTGTACCTAATCTGTTTTATTATTTTTTTTTATTCCCCCCCCCCATTCACCTCTCTGCATCATTTCCACCACGTCTCTCGGGCGGCTCGGGGTCCTGCAGGCCAGCCAACAGGGAAGCTCCCTCAGGGTCACCTGACCCAGGCCCCGCCCTGCATTGCAGATAAGGAGCACAGAACATGTTGGCTGAAATCCTTTTTCCTGCTTTAAAATTCTGCATTATGTTTTCTCTACAGCTGCCTAAAAAGGAAGTGGTTTGATGGCGTGAACTATTCCTCCAGCAGAGGGCGCTGACTCCCAAACCGATTGACTCAACATTTTGCAGCAGGAAGATGCTTTGACAAGATGTGGTGTCGTGTAACTGTAAGTACAATACTTCATAATACTTTGTGCCTGTTGTTGTTGCGTCTAATAACCGAGGCGAATTAGGATCGGACGTTATTGTCATTGCACCTCGTTTCCATACGAGTTGGGAAATTGTGTTGGATGTAAATATAAACGGAATACAATGATTTGCAAATAATTTTCAACCCATATTCAGTT
Organism: Nerophis ophidion; assembly: GCF_033978795.1. Classification (NCBI taxonomy): domain Eukaryota; kingdom Metazoa; phylum Chordata; class Actinopteri; order Syngnathiformes; family Syngnathidae; genus Nerophis; species Nerophis ophidion. Next base: position 12,816,208 of record NC_084618.1, on the reverse strand, counting down.
GAATATGCTACAAAGACAACATATTTGATGTTCGAACTCATAAACATTTTTTTTTTTTTTGCAAATAATCATTAACTTTAGAATTCTATGCCAGCAACACGTGACAAGGAAGTTGGGAAAGGTGGCAATAAATACTAATAAAGTTGAGGAATGCTCATCAAACACTTATTTGGAACATCCCACAGGTGTACAGGCTAATTGGGAACAGGTGGGTGCCATGATTGGGTATAAAAGCAACTTCCATGAAATGCTAAGTAAGTCACAAACAAGGATGGGGTGAGGGTCACCAATTTGTAAGGAAATTGTCAAACAGTTTTGGAAAAACATTTCTCAACGAGCTATTGCAAGGATTTTACCATCTTTTTTTTTTTATCATGGACGCCCCTGCTTATTTCAGCAAGACAATGCCGAGCCATGTGTTACAACATAGTTGTTTCGTAGTAAAAGAGTGCGGGTACTTTCCTGGCCCGCCTGTAGTCCAGACCTGTCTCCCATCAAAAATGTGTGGCGCATAAGAAGCGTAAAATACGACAGCGGAGACCCCGGACTGTTGAACGACTGAAGCTCTACATAAAACAAGAATGAGAAAGAATTCAACTTTCAAAGCTTCAACAATTACTTTCCTCAGTTCCCAAACGTTTATTGAGTGTTGTTAAAAGAAGTTGAGGAATGCTCATCAAACACTTACTTGTAACATCCCACAGGTGTGCAGGCTAATTGGAAACAGGTGGGTGCCATGATGGGGTATAAAAGCAGCTTCCATGAAATGTTAAGTAATTCACAAACAAAGATGGGGCGAGGGTCACCAATTTGTAAGCAAATTGTCAAACAGTTTTAGAACATTTCTCAACGAGCTATTGCAAGGAATTTAGGGATTTTACCATCTTTTTTTTTTATCATGGACGCCCCTGCTTATTTCAGCAAGACAATGCCGAGCCACGTGTTACAACATAGTTGTTTCGTAGTAAAAGAGTGCGGGTACTTTCCTGGCCCGCCTGTAGTCCAGACCTGTCTCCCATCGAAAATGTGTGGCGCATAAGAAGCGTAAAATACGACAGCTGAGACCCCGGACTGTTGAACGACTGAAGCTCTACATAAAACAAGAATGAGAAAGAATTCCACTTTCAAAGCTTCAACAATTACTTTCCTCAGTTCCCAAACGTTTATTGAGTGTTGTTAAAAGAAGTTGAGGAATGCTCATCAAACACTTACTTGTAACATCCCACAGGTGTGCAGGCTAATTGGGAACAGGTGGGTGCCATGATGGGGTATAAAAGCAGCTTCCATGAAATTTTAAGTAATTCACAAACAAAGATGGGGCGAGGGTCACCAATTTGTAAGCAAATTGTCAAACAGTTTTAGAACATTTCTCAACGAGCTATTGCAAGGAATTTAGGGATTTTACCATCTTTTTTTTTTTATCATGGACGCCCCTGCTTATTTCAGCAAGACAATGCCGAGCCACGTGTTTGAACAGAGTTTTTTCGTACTAAAAGAGTGCGGGTACTTTCCTGGCCCGCCTGTAGTCCAGACCTGTCTCCCATTGAAAATGTGTGGCGCATAAGAAGCGTAAAATACGACAGCTGAGACCCCGGACTGTTGAACGACTGAAGCTCTACATAAAACAAGAATGAGAAAGAATTCCACTTTCAAAGCTTCAACAATTAGTTTCCTCAGTTCCCAAACGTTTATTGAGTGTTGTTAAAAGAAAAGGTGATGTAACACAGTGGTGAACATGCCCTTTCCCAACTACTTTGGCACGTGTTGCAGCCATGAAATTGTAAGTTAATTATTATTTGCAAAAAAAAATAAAGTTTGAGTTTTAACATCAAATATGTTGTATTTGTAGTGCATTCAACTGAATATGGGTTGAAAATGATTTGCAAATCATTTTACTCCGTTTATATTTACATCTAACACAATTTCCCAACTCATATGGAAACGGGGTTTGTACTATTCAACGCTCAAGTCTCTAGAGCACCTTCAGGTCTATCTTTTGATAGAAAGTAATGTTTTGTATGCCTTTTTTGTCAAAGAAAACACTGTTTTTCATGGCCAAAACACCAAATATGCAACATGTTCCCCCCCAAAATATGGATTTTAAAGATGATTTAAAAAAACATTTGAAAAATGTTTCTTACGGGAGTCATCGTTGTAGCCTTCAAAGTCCTTTTAAAGGGGAACATTATCAGCAGACCTATGTAAGCCTCAATATATACCTTGATGGTGCAGAAAAAAGACCATATATTTTTTTAACCGATTTCCGAACTCTAAATTGGTGAATTTTAGCAAATTAAACGCCTTTCTGTTTATCGCTCTTTACGCGATGACGTCAGAATGTGACGTCGCCGAGGTAACAAAGCCACCATTTTCATTTTCAACACATTGCAAACATTGGGTCTCAGCTCTGTTATTTTCCGTTTTTTCGACAATTTTTTGGAACTTTGGAGACATCATGCCTCCGACGGTGTGTTGTCGGAGGGTGTAACAACACTAACAGGGAGGGATTCAAGTTGCACCACCGGCCCGAAGATGCCAAAGTGTCTGCCGCCAGACCTCCATTGAATGTGCCAGAGTGTCTCCACATTTTACTGGCGGTCCTAAAGCAGACGTGGCACAGAGATGTATGGATAACCTGCAGATGCATTTGCAACGATAAAGTCAACGAAATCACAAAGGTGAGTTTTGTTGGTGTTGACTTATGTCCTAATCAGACATATTTGGTTGCGGCGTGACTGCCAGCTAATCGATGCTAACATGCTACGCTAATCGACACTAACACGCTATTTACCGGCGGTGCTAAAGCAGACATGGCACAGAGATGTATAGATAACCTGCAGATGCATTTGCAACGATAAAGTCAACGAATTCACAAAGGTGAGTTCTGTTAATGTTGACTGCCAGCTAATCGGTGCTAACATGCTATGCTAATCGATGCTAACATTCTATTTACGGGCGGTGCTAATAACCTGCAGATACATTTGCAACGATAAAGTCATCGAATTCACAAAGGTGAGTTTTGTTAATGTTGACTGCCAGCTAATCGGTGCTAACATGCTATGCTAATCGATGCTAACATTCTATTTACGGCGTGGCGAAGTTGGGAGAGTGGCCGTGCCAGCAACCTGAGGGTTCCTGGTTCAATCCCCACCTTCTACCAACCGCGTCACGATCTGTTGTGTCCTTGAGCAAGACACTTTATCCATGCTCCTGATGGGTCGTGGTTAGGGCCTTGCATGGCAGCTCCCGCCATCAGTGTGTGTATGGGTGAATGTGGAAATAGTGTCAAAGCGCTTTGAGTACCTTGAAGGTAGAAAAGCGCTATACAAGTACAATCCATTTATCATTTATTTACGGGCGGTGCTAAAGCAGACATGGCACAGAGATGTATGGATAACCTGTAGATTCATTTGCAACTATATTACATTTCCTTCCACCCACATTTAATGCGAAACAAACACTTACCAATCGAAGGATTTAAGTTGCTCCAGTGTCACGAGATGCGATAGTCCTGATCGTTTGGTCCGCACATTTTACCGGCGATGCTAACGCAACTATTCATAGCCATGCTATGGCTATGAATAGCGCCAATAGCTATTCGCTCAATAGCTTCAGTTTCTTCTTCAATACTTTCATACTCCAATCATCTGTTTCAATACATGCGTAATCTGTTGAATCGCTTAAGCCGCTGAAATCCGAGTCTGAATCCGAGCTAATGTCGCTATATGCTATATCTTGCTGTGCTATTCGCCATTGTTTGTTTACATTGGCAGCTTTGTATGACGTCACTGGGAAATGGATAGTCGCATCGCAAATAGCGAAAATCAAGCACTTTAAAGCTTACTTTAGGGATATTCCGGGACCGGTAAAATTTTGAAAAAAATTTCAAAAAATACAACGAGCCACTGGGAACTGATTTTTATTGTTTTTAACCCTTTTGAAATTGTGATAATGTTAACCTTTAAAACCTCCAACATTTTATATATATAGTGTCATAACAGAGACGTTCATAGCAATATTTAACATGTACAATATTTACCCTATTTTGATCATTTTAATCATTTCCGCGACTGATTTCTTTTCACACATTGATTTCTGTTTCTATAGCAGCGCACGTCTGACTTCTAGTGTGTTCCTAATCCCGGAATCAAACACGCATGATTAACGTGGACCCCGACTTAAACAAGTTGAAAAACTTATTCGTGTGTTACCATTTAGTGGTCAATTGTACGGAATATGTACTGTACTGTGCAATCTACTAATAAAAGTTCCAATCATAGCAGACTTGTTAACAGACAAGGAAAACAACTATTTTTGGACAAATGAGGATTTACAACTTTATATTTTTGAAGCTGAATATACCGAGGATGAACTGCAGTTAAAGAAGGGAAATAATACTAACCTGAGGAATTGTCTGTCTTTTTCCGGGACATTAACGCATCTTCAGTATCCGACGGGAGGCGGTGGAAGTGTACCAGGGAAGCCGAGGGGAGTCGGGCGCTGTGACGCAGGCCCACGTTGAGGCTGTCGTCGATGTGTGGAGGGGGCGTGGCCTGGCTCGCCTGCGAGGCTGGTGTGACCTCGGAAGATGCTTGTTTGGGTGCTGCTCGTGACACATTAGCATTACTTCTCTTTGACTCGGGACCGTTTGTTTGGATGGGAATGGTCGGCCTGCTGCTTTTAGCTCGGCCTAACGTGGTCCCGACATGCTGCAGCGTAATCCTGGACACACTTCCTGACTCCTTTAGAATCTCTTTCCCTAATAAGTCTCTCTTTTCCTCGCTGAGGTCTACTCCCTCCACTTCTTTCACCGCTTTCTTTTTCGAAGCACTTTTAGCTTCAGGCTGAGCAGATCTTTGACGCTGGCTGGGCTTCGCTGCTTCGGCGCTCTTTTTCTCTGGCTTGGAAGCAGGTAATGACACCTTCTTCTTTTTAGAAGTAGACGATAAGGGCGGTTTTAGCGTGACGCTGTTCTCCGCCACCTTCTTGTTGGACTCGGCGCCCTTTTTTTCGGGCAAGTCTGCAGCCAGCCTGGCCGGCGTTTGAGGCTTGGCGGGGTCATGGTGGGCGGACGACGACTTGGGCGCAGCCTTGCAGTGTGGAAGGTGGGTCTTTAACCTTTTGTAGGACTTCCCACAGAATGGACACGCCTCTATTCGGGGAAAAAGACATATTAGTCATGTTGAGGCTTTTGATTGTTTGAACGTTTTATTAGTAGATTGCACACAGGGCTGGACGATATGGCCTTTTTTTAAGTGGTAGCGGGGGTGTAAAATGTAGCCCGGAAGAGTTAGTGATGCATGGGATTCTGGGTATTTGTTTTGTTGTGTTACAGTGCGGATGTTCTCACGAAATGTTTGTCATTCTTGTTTGGTGTGGGTTCACTGTGTGGCGCATATTAGTAAGACTGTTTAAGTTGTTTATATCAAAACCCTCAGTGTAACCTGTATGGCTGTTGACCAAGTATGCCTTGCAGTCAGTCACGAATGTTAACTGAGGCCTGCACGCAGATAGCATGGTAGCCGTCGACATGTTTGTGAGAATGTTATAACATTCCCATCACGGCACGCCCTGAATATTGTTGTCCCGGTGAAAATCGGAGAATGCTAACCCCGGTAGATTTCCGGAAGAGGCACTGAAATCCGTAAACCGTCCGGGAAAATCGGGGGGGGTCGGCAAGTATGCAGTCGAGCATCATCAGAGTGATCAAAGAGCCGCGGGTTGCCGACCCCTGCTCTAGCGGGGTGACTTTTCAAATGACTCCGTCCTCCACCCTGAGCCAGCCCACTTTGGAGAAGTGGGTCGGAGTGAGGTGTGGAGGTCTAGAAGTAACCTGACTAGCTTGTTCTGGGATGTTTGGAGTCTTGATTAGAGGGGTTTTTGGGGTTCATGCGTAGTGGAAAAAGGGTTGAATGAGCGTTCCCGCTAGAATCTTCCTGGTGCTTTTGTTTACCAGAGAGCAGATTCTGTAGAGAAATCTTGTCCGTCGGTTGACCTTTTTGATTACCTAGTTGCCATTTTATCACAGGATTGGTTAGCTTCTAGACTGGAACCTAGGTAGGTGACCTCATCTTTCCTGGTGATAACAATGTCACCCACTTTAATAGTGACGTCACTGACTTTCTTAAGTTGGATGTGGGAACCAAATAGGATGGATTCCGTTTCACTTAAGTGTATGAATAGCTTAAAGGCCTACTGAAAGCCACTACTAGCGACCACGCAGTCTGATAGTTTATATATCAATGATGAAATATTAACATTGCAACACATGCCAATTCGGCATTTTTAGTTTACTATCCAATCCAATCCACTTTATTTATATAGCACATTTAAACAACAATAACGTTTCCAAAGTGCTGCACAGCCATGTTAAAAAAAATTGTAAAAAATAAAATAAAAATATATATATATATATTATGCTCCACCAATGACTGAATAAAAACAAAAAATAAATAAATATAAAAAGAAATATGATTAAAAACTATTTTAAAGGGTAAAATCAATTAAAACAGTAAAATAGAAATCAAAGTGTATAAAAAAACACAGAGGACCACACAACTCAGGTAGTGTTAAAAGCCAAAGAATAAAAGTGGGTCTTAAGACGAGACTTAAAACACTCCACTGTGGAAGCAGTTTGAACATGGAGCGGCAGAGTGTTCCAGAGCTTAGGGCCGACCACAGAGAAGGTCCTGTCTCCCCTGGTCTTAAGTCCGGTCTTGGGCACCACGAGCTGGAGCTGGCTCTCGGACCTCAGACTCGAGGAATGTAAATTTGGATAAGGTCCGAGATATATTGAGGTGCCAGTCCATGTAAAGATTTAAAAACAAACAGCAATGTTTTAAAATCAATTCTAAAATGAACAGTGCAAACTCTGAAGAATTGGGGTTATATGCTGGCGTTTCCTGGCCCCGGTTAAAAGTCGTGCTGCCGCGTTCTGGACTAACTGCAACCGGGAGAACATGCCAGCATAAAGTGCATTGCAGTAGTCCAGGCCACTTGAAATAAAAGCATGCATGACTTGTTCAAAAAGGTTAAAAGATAAAAACGGTTTAACCTTTACTAAAAGACGAAGGTGATAAAAACACGATTTTAAAACGCCACTAGTTTAAAATCGCTTTCTATAATGACGCCAAGGCTGGTGACTCTGGGACGCACATCATTTTGCAATGGTCCCAAGTCACTGAGGGCCGGACCAAAAACTAAAATTTCCGTTTTTCCACTCATTAATTTTTAAAAATTTTACTAAATTGCCATTTTAAATTTCCCGCTAAGTGTCCTGTTGAAAACGTCACCGGTTGTAGCGGACTTTTTTTTTTTTCCAGCCCGATCCAAGCTATAAGTAGTCTGCTTTAATCGCATAACTACACAGTATTCTGGACATCTGTGTTGCTGAATCTTTTGGCAATTTGTTCAATTAATAATGGAGACGTCAAAGAAGAAAGATGTAGGAGGGAAGCGGTGTATTGCGGCCGCCTTTAGCAACACAAACAAAGCCGGTGTTTCCTTGTTTAAAATTCCTGAAGGTGAAGCTTTACTATGGAACAGAGCGGTCAAGCGAACATGGTTCCCGACCGCATGTCAACCGGCAGGTTATGGTGAGAAAATTGTGGTAATAAGTCGGCTTTTACCGTAGTTATGAGCGGAGCTTGCGTCCTCCTGCAGCTGCGTGGCTTCCGTCAGAGACACTGGCAGTCACCACATTCCTCCGACTTTCAGGTACCATATAATCTCACTAAAACACTAGTAACACAATAAGCAGATAAGGGATTTTCCAGAATTATCCTAGTAAATGTGTCTAATAACATCTGAATTGCTCCCACTGTTTTTTTTCTAGTCCTTCACTCTCACTTTCCTCATCCACGAATCTTTCATCCTTGCTCAAATTAATGGGGAAATTGTCGCTATCTCGGTCCGAATCGCTCTAGCTGCTGGTGTCCATGATTGTAAACAATGTTCAGATGTGAGGAGCTCCACAACCCGTGTCTGCTACTTCCGGTACAGGCAAGGCTTTTTTATTAGCGACCAAAAGTTGCGAACTTTATCCTCGATGTTCTCTACTAAATCCTTTCAGCAAAAATATGGCAATATCGCGAAATGATCAAGTATGACACATAGAATGGACCTGCTATCCCCGCTTAAATAAGTAAATCTCATTTCAGTAGGCCTTTAACTAAGCTTCCAGTTCTGTTCTTGCATGTTTATGACTTTTATTAAAAAAACAAAGTGTACAGTTAGTTAGGTCACGTGACCCGACTAGTGTTTTCAACTTACCGACACTCATTGCGCACGCAGCAAGAAAACAGCAAAACAAAAAATGAGTCGGCTCACGCAATTTTTTTGTTTTTTTGTAAATTAATTCTACATCGCATATGTAAATTTGATATTAATTGCGACGGTGACGTTTTAAAACGCGCATCATTCCAGACAGGCGTCCTCGGTCATGTACTGACAGGCGGCTGGAAGGACCCGCTCGAGTTTTTTTTTTTTTTTAGTTGGCCCGCCAGAAGCCTGAGCGAAAATAGTCAATTTCGGACTAAAGCGCGGCTTGGTTAAACTAAACGTCTTAAGTATTTTATTTGAAGATTGGGATTTTAAACGGGTTGTTCACGCCACTTTATGACGTCCCTCGTCGAGAATGTTGTGGGTGTGGCGCGACATCAGCTGAGATGAGTCACTCAGGCGCATTTCCGGTTTCGTGTTAATTTTTCCGCACAACAAAATAAAACAAGTTTAAAAGTGCTTTCACGCAAATACAATCAAATGAAATCAGAGATTGGATTTATGACTTTTTGATGTTAGTCGGATCTTGTGGAGCCGTTAAAGACTGGCTCGTTGTTATTATTATAATTTTTTTTTTTTTTTATTTTATTTTGAAACACAATAATCACCATTACAATAAAATGAGTGGATCAGCATAATTTAAATTTACACATTTTACTGTATTGGTAACAATTGTTCTGAAATATTAATTGTATTTATTTTAGTTTTTACTGTTATTATTTGCGATGAGGTGGCGACTTGTCCAGGGTGTACCCTGCCTTCCGCCCGATTGTAGCTGAGATAGGCGCCAGCGACCCCCGCGACCCCAAAAGGGAATAAGCGGTAGAAAAATGGATGGATGGATGTTATTATTTAGGCAATCCCATATAGTAATATTACGATTTTCTTTAACTTTAACACCTTTGTAGCATTTTTAATAATTCTGATAAATACAAAAACAAGTATAAAGTGTATATATGTATGAATAATATTAAAGTAAACATTTTGGACATAATAAAAATGTAAATACAAAATGCTACTACCCTTCCTAGTGTGTATGCTTGACCTACATTAGAACAATGAACCATAAAAGTAAATCTGAATAACAAAAAGTGCCTAAATAAAATTAGATTTTTATTTTATTTTTTAAAATAAAGTGATTGTATCTGCATGTGCATAAAAAACAGCTCCTAAATAAATCGTTCGCTTAAAGTAGGCGTGTCAAACATTTTTTTTTTATTGTGGGCCCCTTTTAACAAAAAGTAATATATGAATATATATGCATATATATAAGAAATTAGTAATATATATTTTTTACATTAGCTGCAAAAAAATATATAAAAATGTTACTTTAAAAACTGGCAGCTCAGTCACCAGAATTTTACAGTAAAAGCAGTGCTTTTTTATTACATGATATAAAAAAAATGGAATACTGTAAATAGAATGGAGTGGAGAATCAACACCAGAGTTTTAGCGGTAAAATTCAAGCAACAGAGCTACCAGTTTTTTTGTTTTTACCGTAAAATCTTGTTTTTAATGTTTTTTTTTGGTTTGTTTCTAATGTTTTAGTGTCTTAATGTATATGGAAAAAAACAGTACGAAAGGTGATTTTACAGTAAAAAAAATAAAAATGTAGAATTACAGTCTACAATTTGTTTATTTGTTTTAAAATCCTAAGGCAAGCGGATATTTAAGTACATTATTTATCTTTTATTTTAACAAAAATATTTTTGGAATATTTTGCAATGAGGTGGCGACTTGTCTAGGGTGTACCCTGCCTGCCTTCCGCCCGACTGTAGCTAAAATAGGCACCCAAAAGGGAATAAGCTGTAGAAAATGGATGGATGGATATATAATACATTAACTATATATTTTTTTACATTAGCTGCGGAAAAACAAATACTTTGAAAGCTGGATTTTACAGTAAAAGCGGTGCTTTTTTTTCTTTTTTTTACATGATATAAAAAAATGTAATACTGTAAATAGAATGGAATGGAGAAACAACACCACAGTTTTAGCGGTAAAATTCAAGCAACGGAGCTACCAGTTATTTTTTTACTTTAAAATCTTGTTTTAATTTTTTTTTTTCATGTTTTAGTGTCTTACTTTATATGGAAAAAAACAGTACCAAAGGTGATTTTACGGTACAAAAAAAAAGTAGAAAACAGTCTACAATTTGATTATTTGTTTTGAAATCCTAAGGCAAGCGGATATTTAAGTACATTATTTATCTTTTATTTTAACAAAAATATTTTTGGAATGCATAATATAATATCTGGAATGAGGTGGCGACTTGTCTAGGGTGTACCCTGCCTTCCGCCCGACTGTAGCTAAAATAGGCACCCAAAAGGGAATAAGCGGTAGGAAATGGATGGATGGATATATAATACATTAACTATATTATTTTTTTACATTAGCTGCGAAAAAAACAACAACTTTGAAAACTGGATTTTACAGTAAAAGCATTGCTTTTTTTTTTTTTTTTTACATGATATAAAAAAATGGAATTCTGTAAATAGAATGGAATGGAGAAACAACACCACAGTTTTAGCGGTAAAATTCAAGCAACAGAGCTACATTTTTTTTTTTTTTTTAATGTTTTAGTGTCTTACTGTTTATGGAAAAAAACAGTAACAATGTTGATTTCACAGTAAAAAAAAAAATTTTTTGAATTACAGTCTACAATTTGATTATTTGTTTTGAAATCGTAAGGCAAGCAGATATTTAAGTACAGTATTTATCTTTTATTTTAACAAAAATATTTTTGGAATACATAATATTATATCTGCGATGAGGTGGCGACTTGTCCAGGGTGTACGCGGCCTTCTGCCCGATTGTAGCTGAGATAGGCACCAGCGACCCCAAAAGGGAATAAGCGGTAGAAAATGAATGGATGGATGGAATTTTAAAAGATGTGCAATTGCAAGCAGTACATGATTTCTAACGTCAAAAAGGGAAAGAACAAATATTTAGTAAGAAAATATTAAACATTTTATTAATGCATATTATTTTCAGGCTTTCGAGGGCCACGCTTGGCCTTCAGGTCTTTAATTTGACACCTGAGACTTAAAGGCCTACTGAAATGAGATTTTCTTATTTAAACGGGGATAGCAGGTCCATTCTATGTGTCATACTTGATCATTTCGCGATATTGCCATATTTTTGCTGAAAGGATTTAGTAGAGAACATCGAGGATAAAGTTCGCAACGTTTGGTCGCTAATAAAAAAGCCTTGCCTGTACCGGAAGTAGCAGACGATGTGCGCGTGACATCACGGGTTGTAGAGCTCCTCACATCTGAACATTGTTTACAATCATGGCCACCAGCAGCGAGAGCGATTCGGACCGAGAAGGTGACGATTTCCCCATCAATTTGAGCGAGGATGAAAGATTTGTGGATGAGGAAAGTGAGAGTGAATGACTAGAAAAAATAAAAACTAGACGGCAGAGCGATTCAGATGTTATTAGACACATTTACTAGGATAATTCTGGAAAATCCCTTATCTGCTTATTGTGTTACTAGTGTTTTAGTGAGATTATATGGTCGTACCTGTACAACCTGAAGGTCGGAGGGGTGTGGTGACCGCCAGTGTCTCCGAGGGAAGCCACGTTTCTCGACGAGGCGAAGGCAGCCGGTCGAGTTGAGATTATTATTTTTTTTCCCTCTAACAGTGGAAGCATCGGAGGAGGCAAGAGAGTCCGCAGCTGCCTCTTTGACAAGCTCTCCGCTCATGTCTACGGTAAGAGCCGACTTATTGCCACCATTTTCTCACCGAAACCTGCCGGTTGACATGTGGTAGGGAACCATGTTGGCTTGACCGCTCTTGTTCCATAGTAAAGCTTCACCGCCATCTTTCGGGAATGTAAACAATGTAACACCGGCCGCAATACACCGCTTCCCACCTACGTCTTTCTTCTTTGACGTCTCCATTATTAATTGAACAAATTGCAAAAAGATGCAGCAACACAGATGTCCAGAATACTGTGTAATTATGCGATGTAAAGAGACGACTTATAGCTGGACCAAAATGTCCTCTACAATGCGTGACGTTAGTAAACTTAATAGTTAACTAAATGTTAATATTTCATCATTGATATATAAACTCTCAGACTGCAGTAGTGGCTTTCAGTAGGTCTTTAAAATATCCGTTCAAAAGACTTTTATTTTTTCCCACCTCCAAAGACATGCACCTGGGGATAAGCTCCTCCCACCTCCAAAGACATGCACCTGGGGATAAGCTCCTCCCACCTCCAAAGACATGCACCTGGGGATAAGCTCCTCCCACCTCCAAAGACATGCACCTGGGGATAAGCTCCTCCCACCTCCAAAGACATGCACCTGGGGATAAGCTCCTCCCACTTCCAAAGACATGCACCTAGGGATAAGCTCCTCCCACTTCCAAAGACATGCACCTGGGGATAAGCTCCTCCCACCTCCAAAGACATGCACCTGGGGATAAGCTCCTCCCACTTCCAAAGACATGCACCTGGGGATAAGCTCCTCCCACTTCCAAAGACATGCACCTGGGGATAAGCTCCTCCCACCTCCAAAGACATGCACCTGGGGATAAGCTCCTCCCACTTCCAAAGACATGCACCTGGGGATAAGCTCCTCCCACTTCCAAAGACATGCACCTGGGGATAAGCTCCTCCCACCTCCAAAGACATGCACCTGGGGATAGGTTGATTGGCAACACTAAAATGGTCCCTAGTGTGTGAATGTTGTCTATCTGTGTTGGCCCTGCCATGAGGTGGCGACTTGTCCAGGGTGTACCCCGCCTTCCGCCCGATTGTAGCTGAGATAGGCGCCCGCGATCCCAAAAGGGAATAAGCGGTAGAAAATGGATGGATGGAAGACTTTTATGTGTTTCTAAAAGTGCAATCCAATGATAGACATGATTCTTTAGAAAAAATGTGTTTTATTGATAAAGTTAGAGTGGTGTGAGAATTGACAAAAAGATGGTGAAAAAAAATTAAACACAAACATTAGAGGGGGGGGGGGGCAAGAGGGGGTCTTCATAGGGAGGGGGAGCAGTGATTTTGTAACATTCAGAATGAGGGGAGGGAAAAAAACAAAAACGTAATTTCTACAACCGAGGAGATAAACCTGGATATTATTTACACAGAAAAAGATTTCTTTATGTACAAAAGCAGAGGGGCTCCTTTTTTTGGGGGGGGGACACCTCCACCCACGGTCTGGACATAGTTCATCAGAGGTGACGCCACGGGCTGCTTGGGACTAGGACCCTGAGGGACACCTAAGACAAAGAGTGACGGAGCCTTGCAGGGGTTTTGGCACAACAAAGGCAGGATTTGAAAGAGTGATGGGGTGGACTACGGAAGACCTTCCTGGAGTGAATACAGTGCTCGGACAAAACGGGTGAAACCTTCAGACCATTTTTCGGTAACGGAGAAGTCCACCGTCCCTGGCTCCGTGCCGCGTCCCCCCTGCCAGACTAGGACTGGCGCGAGAGGTCATTGGAGCATCAGCTGCTTGAGGTTGTCGTGGAGAATCGTGTCCTTCACGTCCCGGAACACCAGCCTGATGTTCTCCGTGTTGATGGCGGTGGTGAAGTGGTGGTAGAGGGGTTTCTGGTTGGCGTCGCGGCGCTTGGCCCGGAAACACTCCACCATGAAGGCCTGCACGTCCGGCAGGCTGTGCTCCGTCCCGGCGTAGTCGGGAAAGTAGTCCTTGAGCGCCACGCTCTTCACCTTCTCCTCCAGCAGGTCCGTCTTGTTGAGGAAGAGGATGATGGAGACGTTGGCGAAGACGCGGTTGTTGACGATGGTCTCGAAGATGTTGAGGGACTCGCACAGGCGGTTGGTCTGCCGGTCCTCCATCAGAACCTGGAGAGCGTTGGGCGACATTTATTTAAAGGCTCGGGTTTACCCGTGGAGGAGATCTTTCAGGACGTACCTGGTCGTACTCGGAGGAGGACACCACGAAGAGGATGGAGGTGACCGAGTCAAAGCACTCGAACCAGCGCCTGCGCTCCGACCGCTGGCCGCCCACGTCCACGATCTTGAAGGGCACGTTCTTGATCTCAAAGTTGTACTCGTGGATGCCCTTGGTGGGCTTTCGCGCCAGCAGGATGTCCTGCTGACTCGGCAGATAGTTCTGGGGTGGAGGACAGAGAGAAGTCCTTAAAGCCGGGGTCGGGAACCTTTTTGGCTGCGAGAGCCAAATGTTTCAAATAGGGGTGGGCAAATTAATGCGTTAATTACGCGTTAACTTATCAATCTATTAACGTCGACAATTGTTTTATCGCACATTTGCGTATGTTGTTTACATGCTTTTATTTTGTTAACGCCTTTTCTTAACAAGAGGGTGTGGAGGGGCTCTTGGTAAAGATGGAACATTTGGCAAAAATACCGGACAATTCTGCAAATTTCATGGCTGGCTTACAGCGTGGTCACTCCGGGATCACTTACGACCGCCGGACAATTCTGAATGTGGATAGATCGGGCCGTTTTGGACTGAATGACGCGTGCTTGCTAGCATGGGAATACTTTGCCGGCTACACCCGGAAGCAGCGGAGTATATGTGTTGTCTGTCTATTTATGAATAATGCAGACCAGGAGTGTTGGCTGAGTTCTTAACGTTTGCTTTCAGAGCGTGCATATCACAAGATACAAGATGTCGTCATGGCGACACAACCTACATGCTTGTCACTCCTGTTGCATGCTGGGTAGGGTAGTTCTTTTTTCCCCTGGCTCATAACATCACAATATAGTACCATGTATATGATGCCTTCAGTTTATCAAAGCACCAAGCAAACAATCGGAAAATTCCCATCATATCAATTCCTAGATATGGTCATAATTATTTTAATAAACACAACATTATTAATATTGCTACTACGGATAATTTGATCAAAAATTCCCTAAAACAGCCCACTACCTATAATATAGGTTTTTTAAACATAAGATCCCTGATTTAAAAAAAAATGTTCCTGCTGTTACCTCAGAAATTGCCGGTTCAGATGTTATGATTGTGGCTAAGAGATTTGTATGTAGATTATATTTATTTTCCATAACAAACAAGATAACTTAAATACCCTGGCAGTGGCAATAAGCTTAAATGTTTGTATTTACATTTTTGGAGTTGATTTTCATAAAATATGCTATTTAACTGCTACTGTTTAACAAGGACTGATTTAAATTGTGTTTGCACAACAAATGTTTTGGCGCTTTTGTTCACGTGGGAGAATATTCCAATAAAGGTGCACTACACACTACTTTTGAATTCATTATTGGGCTTTGCGTATACAATGCAGTTAATCGCGATTAATCGGAGAAATAGTGCGATTAACTTCGATTAAAATTTTTAATCGTTGCCCAGCCCTAGTTGTATGTGATGAATGTGTTGTGTATCATGTATGTGTTGTATGTGATTAATTTGTTGTACGTGTTGTATATCATGTATGTGATGTATGTGTTGTATGCGATGTATGTGTTGTACGTGTTGTATATGATGTATGTGTTGTATATCATGTATATGACGAATGTGTTGTATGTGTTGTATATCATGTATGTGTTGTATGCGATGAATGTGTCGTACGTGTTGTATATGATGAATGTGTTGTATGTGTTGTACGTGTTGTATATCATGTATGTGTTGTATATGATGAATGTGTTGTATATGATGAATATCATGTATGTGTTGTATATCATGTATGTGTTGTATGCGATGAATGTGTTGCATGTGTTGTACGTGTTGTATATCATGTATGATGAATGTGTTGTACGTGTTGTATATCATGTATGTGTTGTATGTGTTGTATATGATGTATGTGTTGTATATGATGCATGTGTTGTACGTGTTGTATATCATGTGTTGTATGCGATTAATGTGTTGTATGTGTTGTATGTGATGAATGTGTTGTACGTGTTGTATATCATGTATGTGTTGTATGCGATGAATGTGTTGTATGTGTTGTATATGATGTATGTGATGTATGATGAATGTGTTGTATATCATGTATGTGTTGTATGCGATGAATGTGTTGTATGTGTTGTATATCATGTATGTGTTGTATGCGATGAATGTGTTGTATGTGTTGTATATGATGTATGTGTTGTATATAATGTATGTGTTGTACGTGTTGTATATCATGTATGTGTTGTATGTCATGTATGTGTTGTATGTGTTGTATGTGATGAATGTGTTGTATATCATGTATGTGTTGTATGCGATGTATGTGTTGTATATGATGTATGTGTTGTATGCGATGAATGTGTTGTATATGATGTATGTGTTGTATGCGATGAATGTGTTGTATGTGTTGTATATCATGTATGTGTTGTATGCGATGTATGTGTTGTATATGATGTATGTGTTGTATGCGATGAATGTGTTGTATGTGTTGTATATCATGTATGTGTTGTATGCGATGTATGTGTTGTATATGATGTATGTGTTGTATGCGATGAATGTGTTGTATGTGTTGTATATCATGTATGTGTTGTATGCGATGAATGTGTTGTATATCATGTATGTGTTGTATGCGATGAATGTGTTGTATGTGTTTTATATCATGTATGTGTTGTATGCGATGAATGTGTTGTATGTGTTGTATATCATGTATGTGTTGTATGCGATGTATGTGTTGTATATGATGTATGTGTTGTATGCGATGAATGTGTTGTATGTGTTGTATATCATGTATGTGTTGTATGCGATGAATGTGTTGTATATCATGTATGTGTTGTATGCGATGAATGTGTTGTATGTGTTTTATATCATGTATGTGTTGTATGCGATGAATGTGTTGTATGTGTTGTATATCATGTATGTGTTGTATGCGATGAATGTGTTGTATGTGTTGTATATGATGTATGTGTTGTACGTGTTGTATATCATGTATGTGTTGTATGTGTTGTATGTGATGAATATGTTGTATATCATGTATGTGTTGTATGCGATTAATGTGTTGTATGTGATGAATGTGTTGTACGTGTTGTATATGATGCATGTGTTGTATGCGATGAATGTGTTGTATATGATGTATGTGATGTATGATGAATGTGTTGTATGTGATGAATGTGTTGTACGTGTTGTATGTGATGTATGATGAATGTGTTGTATGTGATGTATATCATGTATGTGTTGTAGGCGATGAATGTGTTGTATATCATGTATGTGTTGTATGCGATGAATGTGTTGTATGTGTTGTACGTGTTGTATGCGATGAATGTGTTGTATGTGTTGTATATGATGTATGTGTTGTACGTGTTGTATGTGATGTATGATGAATGTGTTGTATGTGATGAATGTGTTATGTGATGTATGATGAATGTGTTGTATGTGTTGTATACGATGTATGTGTTGTATGTGTTGTACGTGTTGTATATCATGTATGTGTTGTATGCGATGAATGTGTTGTATGTGTTGTATATGATGTATGTGTTGTACGTGTTGTATGTGATGTATGATGAATGTGTTGTATGTGATGAATGTGTTGTATATGATGTATGTGATGTATGATGAATGTGTTGTATGTGATGAATGAGTTGTATGTGTTGTATATGATGTATGTGATGTATGATGAATGTGTTGTATGTGATGAATGTGTTGTACGTGTTGTATATCATGTATGTGTTGTATGCGATGAATGTGTTGTATATGATGTATGTGTTGTATATCATGTATGTGTTGTACGTGTTGTATATCATGTATGTGTTGTATGCGATGAATGTGTTGTATGTGATGAATGTGTTGTACGTGTTGTATGCGATGAATGTGTTGTATGTGATGTATGTGTTGTACGTGTTGTATATCATGTATGTGTTGTATGTGATGAATGTGTTGTATATCATGTATGTGTTGTATGCGATGAATGTGTTGTATGTGTTGTATGTGATGAATGTGTTGTATATCATGTATGTGTTGTATGCGATGAATGTGTTGTACGTGTTGTATGCGATGAATGTGTTGCATGTGATGAATGTGTTGTATGTGTTGTATATCATGTATGTGTTGTATGCGATTAATGTGTTGTATGTGATGAATGTGTTGTACGTGTTGTATATCATGTATGTGTTGTATGCGATTAATGTGTTGTATGTGATGAATGTGTTGTACGTGTTGTATATCATGTATGTGTTGTATGCGATGAATGTGTTGTATATGATGTATGTGATGTATGATGAATGTGTTGTATGTGATGAATGTGTTGTACGTGTTGTATGTGATGTATGATGAATGTGTTGTATGTGATGTATATCATGTATGTGTTGTAGGCGATGAATGTGTTGTATATCATGTATGTGTTGTATGCGATGAATGTGTTGTATGTGTTGTACGTGTTGTATGCGATGAATGTGTTGTATGTGTTGTATATGATGTATGTGTTGTACGTGTTGTATGTGATGTATGATGAATGTGTTGTATGTGATGAATGTGTTATGTGATGTATGATGAATGTGTTGTACGTGTTGTATGTGATCTATGATGAATGTGTTGTATGTGATGAATGTGTTGTATATGATGTATGTGATGTATGATGAATGTGTTGTATGTGATGAATGAGTTGTATGTGTTGTATATGATGTATGTGATGTATGATGAATGTGTTGTATGTGATGAATGTGTTGTACGTGTTGTATATCATGTATGTGTTGTATGCGATGAATGTGTTGTATATGATGTATGTGTTGTATATCATGTATGCGTTGTACGTGTTGTATATCATGTATGTGTTGTATGCGATGAATGTGGTGTATGTGATGAATGTGTTGTACGTGTTGTATGCGATGAATGTGTTGTATGTGATGTATGTGTTGTACGTGTTGTATATCATGTATGTGTTGTATGTGATGAATGTGTTGTATATCATGTATGTGTTGTATGCGATGAATGTGTTGTATGTGTTGTATGTGATGAATGTGTTGTATATCATGTATGTGTTGTATGCGATGAATGTGTTGTACGTGTTGTATGCGATGAATGTGTTGCATGTGATGAATGTGTTGTATGTGTTGTATATCATGTATGTGTTGTATGCGATTGTGTTGTATGTGATGAATGTGTTGTACGTGTTGTATATCATGTATGTGTTGTATGCGATGAATGTGTTGTATGTGTTGTATATGATGTATGTGATGTATGATGAATGTGTTGTACGTGATGAATGTGTTGTATGTGTTGTATATGATGTATGTGATGTATGATGAATGTGTTGTATGTGATGAATGTGTTGTATGTGATGTATGATGAATGTGTTGTATGTGATGAATGAGTTGTATGTGTTGTATATGATGTATGTGATGTATGATGAATGTGTTGTATGTGATGAATGTGTTGTACGTGTTGTATATCATGTATGTGTTGTATGCGATGAATGTGTTGTATATGATGTATGTGTTGTATATCATGTATGTGTTGTACGTGTTGTATATCATGTATGTGTTGTATGCGATGAATGTGTTGTATATCATGTATGTGTTGTATGCGATGAATGTGTTGTATGTGATGAATGTGTTGTACGTGTTGTATATCATGTATGTGTTGTATGCGATGAATGTGTTGTATGTGATGTATGTGTTGTACGTGTTGTATATCATGTATGTGTTGTATGTGATGAATGTGTTGTATATCATGTATGTGTTGTATGCGATGAATGTGTTGTATGTGATGAATGTGTTGTATATCATGTATGTGTTGTATGCGATGAATGTGTTGTACGTGTTGTATGCGATGAATGTGTTGCATGTGATGAATGTGTTGTATGTGTTGTATATCATGTATGTGTTGTATGCGATTAATGTGTTGTATGTGATGAATGTGTTGTATGTGTTGTATATCATGTATGTGTTGTATGCGATTGTGTTGTATGTGATGAATGTGTTGTACGTGTTGTATATCATGTATGTGTTGTATGCGATGAATGTGTTGTACGTGTTGTATATGATGTATGTGTTGTATGATGAATGTGTTGTACGTGATGAATGTGTTGTATGTGATGAATGTGTTGTATATCATGTATGTGTTGTATGCGATGAATGTGTTGTACGTGTTGTATGCGATGAATGTGTTGCATGTGATGAATGTGTTGTATGTGTTGTATATCATGTATGTGTTGTATGCGATTAATGTGTTGTATGTGATGAATGTGTTGTATGTGTTGTATATCATGTATGTGTTGTATGCGATTGTGTTGTATGTGATGAATGTGTTGTACGTGTTGTATATCATGTATGTGTTGTATGCGATGAATGTGTTGTACGTGTTGTATATGATGTATGTGTTGTATGATGAATGTGTTGTACGTGATGAATGTGTTGTATGTGTTGTATATGATGTATGTGATGTATGATGAATGTGTTGTATGTGATGTATGTGTTGTATGTGGTGTATATCATGTATGTGTTGTATGCGATGAATGTGTTGTATATGATGTATGTGATGTATGATGAATGTGTTGTATGTGATGTATGTGTTGTATGTGGTGTATGTGGTGTATATCATGTATGTGTTGTATGCGATGAATGTGTTGTATATGATGTATGTGATGTATGATGAATGTGTTGTATGTGATGTATGTGTTGTATATGATGTATGTGTTGTATATGATGTATGTGTTGTATGTAATGTATGTCGTCCATCACATAGGACATGACTAGTAACATTGTGTATGTAAAAAAAAAAAAAGTGTTTAAATCGGGCCGACAGCGGAGCAGAACCCCATACAAGTGGAGCAAAAGTTAAAAAATAATAAAAAATACTTACCGGCTCGCCAAGCTTATCCAGATTATCCAAGAAATACTTCACCGACTCTCCCTGTGACAGGACACACAAGCAGGTGACACATTAGCTGCTGAGGTTACTTTGTGCTGCACATTTGGACCCAAAAGTGTGCTGTTGGAACACTTTTTCTCCGAGTACCACCTCGGAAAAAACCTGGCTCTCCAAGTACATTGAAATACAGCATCGTAACAGGCCTAAGTATTCATTAAAAACGAGGCAGAGGTTTTATTTAATATTTTTGGCCACTGTGTGAACAGTAACACTGTGTTCAAATATACTAAAATGAAACATGGCACATTAATCAAATAGCAATTTAGGAGTTCACGCTTTGGCAACCCAAAATGTTGAAAGAGCCATATTGAACCAAAAATACAAACAAAAAATGTCTGGAGCCGCAAAAACGTAAAGTCGTATATAAGTATTATAATGAAGGCAACACATGATGTAAGTGTCTATTGGTCTACTATCAAAATTACTTTAAAAGTCTTATGTAAGTGTTATAATGAAGGCAACACATGATGTAAGTGTCTATATTAGTCTGCTATCAAAATGACTATAAAAGTCTTATATAAGTGTTACATTGAAGGCAACACATGAAGTGTCTGTTAGCCTACTATCAAAATGACTATGTGTTGCAGGCTGATGCAAATTTTTATTGACAGAAATTTTTAAATGTAATATTTATTTTACACATTGTTTACAACAGTGGAAAACATCACTAAAACGTTAGTTTCTCAGAGGGTGAGACAACTCCTGGAAATGAGTGTCTTAGAATATGGCAAAATGTATAGATATGTGTGTCCAAGCAGGCTGTCTTCTAATGGCGTAATCTTTGCAAGCTGGGTAATGTTTGCTGTGGTCTGGAACAACATGACATAAACAACTATGAGAAATGCAGCCAATATTACATACAGATAATGTGTCATGAGACATGCAGATATGAACATAAGTAAAGGAAATTAAAAAAGTTCAAATATACCTACAAATGAGGCATGATGATGCAATATGTACATATAGCTAGCCTAAATAGCATGTTCAATCAATCAATCAATGTTTATTTATATAGCCCCAAATCACAAATGTCTCAAAGGACTGCACAAATCATTACGACTACAACATCCTCGGAAGAACCCACAAAAGGGCAAGGAAAACTCACACCCAGTGGGCAGGGAGAATTCACATTCAGTGGGACGCCAGCGACAATGCTGACTATGAGAAACCTTGGAGAGGACCTCAGATGTGGGCAACCCCCCCCCTCTAGGGGACCGAAAGCAATGGATGTCGAGCGGGTCTAACATGATACTGTGAAAGTTCAATCCATAGTGGCTCCAAGACAGCAGTGAGAGTCCCGTCCACAGGAAACCATCTCAAACGGATCAGCAGCGTAGAGATGTCCCCAACCGATACAGGCGAGCGGTCCATCCTGGGTCCCAACGAGCGGTCCATCCTGGGTCTCGACTCTGGACAGTCAGTACTTCATCCATGGTCATCGGACCGGACCCCCTCCACAAGGGAGGGGGGGACATAGGAGAAAGAAAAGAAGCGGCAGATCAACTGGTCTAAAAAGGAGGTCTATTTAAAGGCTAGAGTATACAGATGAGTTTTAAGATGAGACTTAGCATGGATTAGTTAGCAGTGACCAAATATGCCTGATTAGCACTCCACACTTCAACAAACTTCACCTTTGTGCATTCGCGCACGGTATAAAACATTTTGTGGACAAAACGAGACAAAGAAAGAATAAAACACATCTTTCTGTGGCAGCGTCGGAGAAACGTGTACATGTAAACAAACTACGGAGAGTTCAAGGACCGCTGATATTAGTAGGACAAAACAGCACTCGCCAAATCCTCTCATCAGTGAAGCATGTTTCATATAAACGGTGGAATTTCTAACAATTAGGACGTTTTGTGTCATGTTTGTCCTCCTACAGAAACCATATTAAAATATATTTTTTCCATCTTTTTCCATTTTCAGACATTTTTAAATAAAAGCTCCAGGGAGCCACCAGGGCGGTTATAGCATGTTAGCATCGATTAGCTGGCAGTGACCAAATATGCCTGATTAACACTCCACACAAGTCTTTAACATCAACAAAGCGCACCTTTGTGCATTCACGCACAGTATAAAATGTTTGGTGGACAAAACGAGACAGAGTAAGAGTGGCATAAAACATCTTTCTGTGGCAGCGTCGGAGAAACTTGTACATATAAAACAAACTACGGTGAGTTCAAGGACCGCCAATATTAGTAGGACAAAACGGCACTCGCCAAATCCTCGAATCAGTGAAGCATGTTTAATAAACGGTGGAATTTCTAACAATTAGTACGGTTTGTGTCACGTTTGTCCTCCTACAGAAACCATTTAAAAAATAAATTTTTTTACCCCATCTTTTTCCATTTTTACACATTTTTTTTAAAACAAAGCTCCAGGGCAGTAAATAGCATGGATTAGATGGCAGTGACAAAATATGCCTGATTAGCACTCCACACATCAACAAAGTTCACCTTTGTGCATTCACACACAGTATAAAACGTTTGGTGGACAGAACGAGACAGAAGGAGTGGCATAAAACACGTCTTTCTGTGGCAGCGTCGGAGAAACTTGTACATATAAAACAAACTACGGTGAGTTCAAGGACCGGCAATATTAGTAGGACGAAACGGCGCTCGCCAAATCCTCAGTGAGATTTCTAACAATTACGACATTTTGTGTCATGTTTGTCCTCCTACAGAAACCACATTAAAAATATATTTTTTTACTCCATCTTTTTCCATTTTCACACATTTAAAAAAAAAAAAAAGCTCCAGGGAGCCACCAGGGCGGTTATAGCATGTTAGCATGGATTAGCTGGCAGTGACCAAATATGCCTGATTAACACTCCACACAAGTCTATAACATCAACAAAGCGCACCTTTGTGCATTCACGCACAGTATAAAGTGTTTGGTGGACAAAACGAGACAGAAGGAGTGGCATAAAACACGTCACGTCGGAGAAACTTGTACATATAAAACAAACTACGGTGAGTTCAAGGACCGCCAATATTAGAAGGACAAAACGGCGCTCGCCAAATCCTCAGTGAGATTTCTAACAATCACGACGTTTTGTGTCATGTTTGTCCTACTACAGAAACCACATTAAAAATATATTTTTTTACCCCATCTTTTTCCATTTTCAGACATTTTTAAATAAAAGCTCCAGGGAGCCACCAGGGCGGTTATAGCATGTTAGCATGGATTAGCTGGCAGTGACCAAATATGCCTGATTAGCACTCCACACAAGTTTATAACATCAACAAAGCGTACCTTTGTGCATTCACGCACAGTATAAAGTGTTTGGTGGACAGAACGAGACAGAAGGAGTGGCATAAAACACGTCTTTCTGTGGCAGCGTCGGAGAAACTTGTACATATAAAACAAACTACGGTGAGTTCAAGGACGCCCAATATTAGTAGGACGAAACGGCGCTCACCAAATCCTCAGTGAGATTTCTACCGATTAGGACGTTTTGTGTCATGTTTGTCCTCCTACAGAAACCACATTAAAAATAAAAAAAATTTACCCCATCTTTTTACATTTTCAGACATTTAAAAAAAAAAAAAGCTCCAGGGAGCCACCAGGGCGGTTAATAGCATGTTAGCATGGATTAGCTGGCAGTGACCAAATATGCCTGATTAACACTCCACACAAGTCTATGACATCAACAAAGCGCACCTTTGTGCATTCACGCACAGTATAAAATGTTTGGTGGACAAAACAAGACAGAAGGAGTGGCATAAAACACGTCTTTCTGTGGCAGCGTCGGAGAAACTTGTACATATAAAACAAACTACGGTGAGTTCAAGGACCGCCAATATTAGTAGGACGAAACGGCGCTCGCCAAACCCTCAGTGAGATTTCTAACAATTAGGACGTTTTGTGTCATTTTTGTCCTCTTACAGAAACCACATTAAAAATATATTTTTTTTACCCCATCTTTTTCCATTTTCACACATTTAAAAAAAAAAAAAAGCTCCAGGGAGCTACCAGGGCGGTTAATAGCATGTTAGCATCTATTAGCTGGCAGTGACCAAATATGTCTGATTAGCACTCCACACAAGTCTATAACATCAACAAAGCGCACCTTTGTGCATTCACGCACAGTATAAAGTGTTTGGTGGACAAAACGAGACAGAAGGAGTGGAATAAAACACGTCTTTCTGTGGCAGCGTCGGAGAAACTTGTACATATAAAACAAACTACGGTGAGTTCAAGGACCACCAATATTAGTAGGACGAAACGGCGCTCGCCAAATCCTCAGTGAGATTTCTAACAATTAGGACGTTTTGTGTCATGTTTGTCCTCCTACAGAAACCACATTAAAAATATATTTTTTTACCCCATCTTTTTCCATTTTCACACATTTAAAAAAAAAAGAAAAAGCTCCAGGGAGCCACCAGGGCGGTTATAGCATGTTAGCATGGATTAGCTGGCAGTGACCAAATATGCTTGATTAGCACTCCACACAAGTTTATAACATCAACAAAGCGCACCTTTGTGCATTCACGCACAGTATAAAGTGTTTGGTGCACAAAACGAGACAGAAGGAGTGGCATAAAACACGTCTTTCTGTGGCAGCGTCGGAGAAACTTGTACATATAAAACAAACTACGGTGAGTTCAAAGTCCGCCAATATTAGTAGGACGAAACGGCGCTCGCCAAATCCTCACTGAGATTTCTAACAATTACGACGTTTTGTGTCATGTTTGTCCTCCTACAGAAACCACATTAAAAATATATTTTTTTACCCCATCTTTTTACATTTTCAGACATTTTTAAATAAAAGCTCCAGGGAGCCACCAGGGCGGTTATAGCATGTTAGCATCGATTAGCTGGCAGTGACCAAATATGTCTGATTAGCACTCCACACAAGTCTTTAACATCAACAAAGCGCACCTTTGTGCATTCACGCACAGTATAAAGTGTTTGGTGGACAAAACGAGACAGAAGGAGTGGCATAAGTCACGTCGGAGAAACTTGTACATATAAAACAAACTACGGTGAGTTCAAGGACGGCCAATATTAGTAGGACGAAACGGCGCTCGCCAAATCCTCAGTGAGATTTCTAACGATTAGGACGTTTTGTGTCATGTTTGTCCTCCTACAGAAACCACATTAAAAATAAAAAAATTTTACCCCATCTTTTTACATTTTCAGACATTTAAAAAAAAAAAAGCTCCAGGGAGCCACCAGGGCGGTTAATAGCATGATAGGATCGATTAGCTGGCAGTGACCAAATATGTCTGATTAGCACTCCACACAAGTCTTTAACATCAACAAAGCGCACCTTTGTGCATTCACGCACAGTATAAAGTGTTTGGTGGACAAAACGAGACAGAAGGAGTGGCATAAAACACGTCTTTCTGTGGCAGCGTCGGAGAAACTTGTACATATAAAACAAACTACGGTGAGTTCATGGACCGCCAATATTAGGACGAAACGGCGCTCGCCAAATCCTCAGTGAGATTTCTAACAATTAAGACGTTTTGTGTCATGTTTGTCCTACTCCAGAAACCATATTAAAAATATATTTTTTTACCCCATCTTTTTCCATTTTCACACATTTGAAAAAAAAAAAAGCTCCAGGGAGCCACCAGGGCGGTTATAGCATGTTAGCATGGATTAGCTGGCAGTGACCAAATATGCCTGATTAACACTCCACACAAGTCTATAACATCAACAAAGCGTACCTTTGTGCATTCACGCACAGTATAAAGTGTTTGGTGGACAGAACGAGACAGAAGGAGTGGCATAAAACACGTCTTTCTGTGGCAGCGTCGGAGAAACTTGTACATATAAAACAAACTACGGTGAGTTCAAGGACGCCCAATATTAGTAGGACGAAACGGCGCTCACCAAATCCTCAGTGAGATTTCTACCGATTAGGACGTTTTGTGTCATGTTTGTCCTCCTACAGAAACCACATTAAAAATAAAAAAAATTTACCCCATCTTTTTACATTTTCAGACATTTAAAAAAAAAAAAAGCTCCAGGGAGCCACCAGGGCGGTTAATAGCATGTTAGCATGGATTAGCTGGCAGTGACCAAATATGCCTGATTAACACTCCACACAAGTCTATGACATCAACAAAGCGCACCTTTGTGCATTCACGCACAGTATAAAATGTTTGGTGGACAAAACAAGACAGAAGGAGTGGCATAAAACACGTCTTTCTGTGGCAGCGTCGGAGAAACTTGTACATATAAAACAAACTACGGTGAGTTCAAGGACCGCCAATATTAGTAGGACGAAACGGCGCTCGCCAAACCCTCAGTGAGATTTCTAACAATTAGGACGTTTTGTGTCATTTTTGTCCTCTTACAGAAACCACATTAAAAATATATTTTTTTTACCCCATCTTTTTCCATTTTCACACATTTAAAAAAAAAAAAAAAGCTCCAGGGAGCTACCAGGGCGGTTAATAGCATGTTAGCATCTATTAGCTGGCAGTGACCAAATATGTCTGATTAGCACTCCACACAAGTCTATAACATCAACAAAGCGCACCTTTGTGCATTCACGCACAGTATAAAGTGTTTGGTGGACAAAACGAGACAGAAGGAGTGGAATAAAACACGTCTTTCTGTGGCAGCGTCGGAGAAACTTGTACGTATAAAACAAACTACGGTGAGTTCAAGGACCACCAATATTAGTAGGACGAAACGGCGCTCGCCAAATCCTCAGTGAGATTTCTAACAATTAGGACGTTTTGTGTCATGTTTGTCCTCCTACAGAAACCACATTAAAAATATATTTTTTTACCCCATCTTTTTCCATTTTCACACATTTAAAAAAAAAAGAAAAAGCTCCAGGGAGCCACCAGGGCGGTTATAGCATGTTAGCATGGATTAGCTGGCAGTGACCAAATATGCTTGATTAGCACTCCACACAAGTTTATAACATCAACAAAGCGCACCTTTGTGCATTCACGCACAGTATAAAGTGTTTGGTGCACAAAACGAGACAGAAGGAGTGGCATAAAACACGTCTTTCTGTGGCAGCGTCGGAGAAACTTGTACATATAAAACAAACTACGGTGAGTTCAAAGTCCGCCAATATTAGTAGGACGAAACGGCGCTCGCCAAATCCTCACTGAGATTTCTAACAATTACGACGTTTTGTGTCATGTTTGTCCTCCTACAGAAACCACATTAAAAATATATTTTTTTACCCCATCTTTTTACATTTTCAGACATTTTTAAATAAAAGCTCCAGGGAGCCACCAGGGCGGTTATAGCATGTTAGCATCGATTAGCTGGCAGTGACCAAATATGTCTGATTAGCACTCCACACAAGTCTTTAACATCAACAAAGCGCACCTTTGTGCATTCACGCACAGTATAAAGTGTTTGGTGGACAAAACGAGACAGAAGGAGTGGCATAAGTCACGTCGGAGAAACTTGTACATATAAAACAAACTACGGTGAGTTCAAGGACGGCCAATATTAGTAGGACGAAACGGCGCTCGCCAAATCCTCAGTGAGATTTCTAACGATTAGGACGTTTTGTGTCATGTTTGTCCTCCTACAGAAACCACATTAAAAATAAAAAAATGTTACCCCATCTTTTTACATTTTCAGACATTTAAAAAAAAAAAAGCTCCAGGGAGCCACCAGGGCGGTTAATAGCATGATAGGATCGATTAGCTGGCAGTGACCAAATATGTCTGATTAGCACTCCACACAAGTCTTTAACATCAACAAAGCGCACCTTTGTGCATTCACGCACAGTATAAAGTGTTTGGTGGACAAAACGAGACAGAAGGAGTGGCATAAAACACGTCTTTCTGTGGCAGCGTCGGAGAAACTTGTACATATAAAACAAACTACGGTGAGTTCATGGACCGCCAATATTAGGACGAAACGGCGCTCGCCAAATCCTCAGTGAGATTTCTAACAATTAAGACGTTTTGTGTCATGTTTGTCCTACTCCAGAAACCATATTAAAAATATATTTTTTTACCCCATCTTTTTCCATTTTCACACATTTGAAAAAAAAAAAAGCTCCAGGGAGCCACCAGGGCGGTTATAGCATGTTAGCATGGATTAGCTGGCAGTGACCAAATATGCCTGATTAACACTCCACACAAGTCTATAACATCAACAAAGCGCACCTTTGTGCATTCACGCACAGTATAAAGTGTTTGGTGGACAGAAGGAGTGGCATAAAACACGTCTTTCTGTGGCAGCGTGGGAGAAACTTGTACATATAAAACAAACTACGGTGAGTTCAAGGACCGCCAATATTAGTAGGACGAAATCCTCAGTGAGATTTCTAACAATTACGACGTTTTTGTCATGTTTGTCCTCCTACAGAAACCATATTAAAAATATATTTTTTACCCCATTTTTTTCCATTTTCAGACATTTAAAAAAAAAAAAGCTCCAAGGAGCCACCAGGGCGGTTAATAGCATGTTAGCATGGATTAGCTGGCAGTGACCAAATATGCCTGATTAACACTCCACACAAGTCTATAACATCAACAAAGTGCACCTTTGTGCATTCACGCACAGTATAAAGTGTTTGGTGGACAAAACGAAACAGAAGGAGTGGCATAAAACACGTCACGTCGGAGAAACTTGTACATATAAAACAAACTACGCTGAGTTCAAGGACAGGCAATATTAGTAGGACGAAACGGCGCTTGCCAAATCCTCAGTGAGATTTCTAACAATTAGGACGTTTTGTGTCATGTTTGTCCTCCTACAGAAACCACATTAAAAATATATATTTTTTTACCCCATCTTTTTCCATTTTCAGACATTTTTAAATAAAAGCTCCAGGGAGCCACCAGGGCGGTTAATAGCATGTTAGCATGGATTAGCTGGCAGTGACCAAATATGTCTGATTAGCACTCCACACAAGTCTATAACATCAACAAAGCGCACCTTTGTGCATTCACGCACAGTATAAAATGTTTGGTGGACAAAACGAGACAAAGTAAGAGTGGCATAAAACACATCTTTCTGTGGCAGCGTCGGAGAAACTTGTACATATAAAACAAACTACGGTGAGTTCAAGGACCGCCAATATTAGTAGGACGAAACGGCGCTCGCCAAATCCTCAGTGAGATTTCTAACAATTACGACGTTTTGTGTCATGTTTGTCCTCCTACAGAAACCACATTAAAAATATATATTTTTTTACACCATCTTTTTCCATTTTCACACATTTAAAAAAAAAAAAAAGCTCCAGGGAGCCACCAGGGCGGTTTATAGCTGGCAGTGACCAAATATGCCTGATTAGCACTCCACACAAGTCTATAACATCAACAAAGCGCACCTTTGTGCATTCACGCACAGTATAAAATGTTTGGTGGACAAAACGAGACAAAGTAAGAGTGGCATAAAACACATCTTTCTGTGGCAGCGTCGGAGAAACTTGTACATATAAAACAAACTACGGTGAGTTCAAGGACCGCCAATATTAGTAGGACGAAACGGCGCTCGCCAAATCCTCAGTGAGATTTCTAACAATTACGACGTTTTGTGTCATGTTTGTCCTCCTACAGAAACCACATTAAAAATATATATTTTTTTACACCATCTTTTTCCATTTTCACACATTTAAAAAAAAAAAAAAGCTCCAGGGAGCCACCAGGGCGGTTTATAGCTGGCAGTGACCAAATATGCCTGATTAGCACTCCACACAAGTCTATAACATCAACAAAGCGCACCTTTGTGCATTCACGCACAGTATAAAGTGTTTGGTGGACAAAACGAGTGGCATAAAACACGTCTTTCTGTGGCAGCGTCGGAGAAACTTGTACATATAAAACAAACTACGGTGAGTTCAAGGACCGCCAAAGCCTCTCATCAGAGAAACATGTTTAATATAAAAATTAGGACGTTTTGTGTCACGTTTGTCCTCCAGAAACCATATTAAAAATATATTTTTTACCCCAACTTTTTCCATTTCCACACATTTAAAAAAAAAAAAAAGCTCCAGGGAGCTTCCAGGGCGGTTCGTCGCTCGCCAAATCCTCAGTGAGATTTCTAACAATTACGACGTTTTGTGTCACGTTTGTCCTCCTACAGAAACCACATTAAAAATATATATTTTTTACCCCATCTTTTTCCATATTTGGACATTTAAAAAAAAAAAAAAGCTCCAGGGAGCCACCAGGGTGGAACACGTACCGCAGTTTGAGAATCACTATTCTAGAAGGTTCTGACACTGCTCAGGGGAAATTAGTGCAAGCCCTGACACGAGGCTGCCAAGACTTACATGCATTCCTTTATCTGTGTGTGTGTGTGTGTGTGTGTGTGTGTGTGTGTGCGTGCAGATTTTCACTTATCGTCATTCCCTGTGAATTACAGTTTTTTTTTTTTTTTACAACGGTGAGGCAAACTTTTACGATGCACCCAGGCAGGAAATAGACTTAGTCTACGCTGCTTTGTGTCCACTTGGAACCAACAAGGCGCTTTCTCGAAAAGCCCAACAATGGCCATTCCGGTGGTGAACACGTGTGTTGCTGCCATGCATGCTAAACACTTCCTATCCTGCAAGCGCCTTTCAAAAAAAAAAAAAACCCCAACAACCCTCAGACGGGCCTGAATAACCAGTATGCGGCGGTGTGGCCGGGCGGGAGTGCGTCAAACACAAACCGCTTGATTCTGTGAGTGGTTACAAATGAACAATTGGTTGGACGTGGGTGGTTAGATAAGAAAAGAAGAAGCGAGAAGAGCGAAAGTGAAACCAGCACGTCGCACGTAGCGTGTGACCTTTGGCGTGTGACAAGTGCAAACTCGTGTTTGTCATGCAAACTGACGGCCACTTGGGATGCAAAAGACAAGCAGAGGCGTTCAACCGGTTCGCTAACCTGCTGAGCTGGGATGTGACGGTCAGGCCGACGAGGAGGCTGTGGTGTGCACTACAGATGCGCGGATAGGCAATTGTATCATCCGCATCCGCATCACCTAAGTCGTCATCCACCCGAACCAACATTTTATCAGGACCGTACCCGCCCGCCAACCGCCCTTGTCCGCCTTTACCACTCACAGAGCTATTTAAACCCGTTTCACAGCGTAATGAAGACAATTGGAGCCGCTAACGTTCTCGCGACTAACCAATAGCGTTCATCCTGATGACAAGAATATGGGCGTGCTGTGAAGCCGTTACCTTAAACACCTTCAACGACATGTACACACCGATTGTTGGTCCGGCAACATGTTGTGTGCGGCTTTCGCAAATCACACGTACAAGATTGAAAGGCATACTGGGTGATACAGAGTACACTGACGGTTGTGATATAAACAACTTTAACACTTACTAATATGCACCACGCTGTGAAGCCACACAATACAAGATTGACAAACACATTTCGGGAGAACATCCTCACAGTAACGCAACATAAACGCAACACAACAAATACCCAAAATCCGTTGTATCCGTGACACGACCTGAATATATTTTACACCCACGCGACCCCAACTCTGCCCACCTTACGACGCACGGGGGGGCAGGCAAAAGTCCCCTGTTGCAACGACAGAGATGGCAAAAATGTGTGGATATCCTGCTACACTCAAAGCAGATGCATTCCCAACGATAAAGTCAACTAAATCACAAAGGTTGTTGATGTTATTGACTTATGTGCTAATCAGAAATTTTTGGTCGCGGCATGACTGCCAGCTAATCGATGCCGTTTGGTTTTTACCGGCGATGCAACGACAGAGATGGCAAAAATGTCTGGATATCCTGCTACACTCAAAGCAGATGCATTCCCAACAATAAAGTCAACTAAATCACAAAGGTAGTTGGTGTTATCGACTTATGTGCTAATCAGACATATTTGGTCGCGGCATGACTGCCAGCTAATCGATGCTAACATGCTATTTAGGCTACCTGTATGTACATTTGAAACTGTGTTGCGTTTATGTTGTGTTACTGTGAGGATGTTCTCCCGAAATGTGTTTGTCGTTCTTAATTGGTGTGGCTTCACAGCGTGGCGCATATTACTAAGAGTGTTAAAATTGTTTATATCACAACCGTTAGTGTACTCTGTGTCACCCAGTATGCCTTGCAGTCGTGTGTGTGTTGCCGCGGAAACCACACACAAGATGATGCTGGACTGACAAGAATTTTGTACATGTTGTAGAAGGCGACAAAGCCAATGACTTCATAGCACGCCCTAATACTTATTATCTGAGTGACTGCCGGCAGTCATTCTAGAGAAAAATAGCGTCTCCTATTGTCTTCATCACTTTATGACACGGGTCTTAAATGGCTCTTTGAATGGTAAAGCATACCGATCCCAGAACCATGTATATCAAATATTTCCGGATGGTTCAACCCCCACCCGCCCGAATCTAATTAAAATCAATTTTTTCGTCATGTCAACCGCCCGACCCGCGGTTTAACCTCGGACTCTGCGGATGAGACTGCAAACCGTGCATCTCTAGTGTGCACTTACACCAGGCTACGGTGCGCACTTACACCAGGCTACGGCGTGCACTTACACCAGGCTACGGCGTGCACTTACACCAGGCTATGGTGTGGACTTACACCAGGCTATGGCGCGCACTTACACCAGGCTACGGCGCGCACTTACACCAGGTTACGGCGCGCACTTACACCAGGCTACGGCGTGCACTTACACCAGGCTATGGTGTGGACTTACACCAGGCTATGGCGCGCACTTACACCAGGCTACGGCGCGCACTTACACCAGGCTACGGCGTGCACTTACACCAGGCCATGGTGCGCACTTACACCAGGCTATGGTGTGGACTTACACCAGGCTATGGCGCGCACTTACACCAGGCTACGGCGCGCACTTACACCAGGTTACGGCGCGCACTTACACCAGGCTACGGCGCGCACTTACACCAGGCTACGGTGTGCACTTACACCAGGCTACGGCGTGCACTTACACCAGGCTACGGCGCGCACTTACACCAGGCTACGGCGTGCACTTACACCAGGCTATGGTGTGGACTTACACCAGGCTATGGCGCGCACTTACACCAGGCTACGGCGCGCACTTACACCAGGTTACGGCGCGCACTTACACCAGGCTACGGCGCGCACTTACACCAGGCTACGGTGTGCACTTACACCAGGCTACGGCGTGCACTTACACCAGGCTACGGCGTGCACTTACACCAGGCCATGGTGCGCACTTACACCAGGCTATGGTCTGCACTTACACCAGGCTATGGCGTGCACTTACACCAGGCTATGGCGTGCACTTACACCCGGCTATGGTGCGCACTT
Organism: Nerophis ophidion; assembly: GCF_033978795.1. NCBI lineage: Eukaryota > Metazoa > Chordata > Actinopteri > Syngnathiformes > Syngnathidae > Nerophis > Nerophis ophidion. The sequence continues at coordinate 12,781,948 of NC_084618.1, read as the reverse complement.
ACACCAGGCTACGGCGTGCACTTACACCAGGCTACGGCGTGCACTTACACCAGGCTACGGCGTGCACTTACACCCGGCTACGGTGCGCACTTACACCAGGCTATGGCGCGCACTTACACCAGGCTACGGCGCGCACTTACACCAGGTTACGGCGCGCACTTACACCAGGCTACGGCGCGCACTTACACCAGGCTACGGTGTGCACTTACACCAGGCTACGGCGCGCACTTACACCAGGCTACGGTGTGCACTTACACCAGGCTACGGCGTGCACTTACACCAGGCTACGGCGTGCACTTACACCAGGCCATGGTGCGCACTTACACCAGGCTATGGTCTGCACTTACACCAGGCTATGGCGTGCACTTACACCAGGCTATGGCGTGCACTTACACCCGGCTATGGTGCGCACTTACACCAGGCTACGGCGTGCACTTACACCAGGCTACGGCGTGCACTTACACCAGGCTACGGCGTGCACTTACACCAGGCTACGGCGTGCACTTACACCCGGCTACGGTGCGCACTTACACCAGGCTATGGCGTGCACTTACACCCGGCTATGGCGTGCACTTACACCCGGCTATGGCGTGCACTTACACCCGGCTGTGGTCTGCACTTACACCAGGCTATGTAGTGCACTTACACCAGGCTATAGTGTGCACTTACACCAGGCGAGTGATAGGGGGCAGCAAATCCGCCCGGCAAAGTAAAGAAAACCACGCGCAGGACGAGGACTTGGCATGCTTTAATGGCGCTGAAACGCCACACTAGGCCTGAGTCCATAAATTCTGCTTGACGATATATTCACCTACAAATTATTGTCCATGAATAATATTATTGTCAACATTATTTTGAGACTCGGGTTGTCCTCATACCAATATTTTGGTACCGGCACCAAAATCAGGCATGAGATTTGACCACAATGACAAAAATTTCCGGCAATCTGGGGGAAAATATTGACCTTCAAGATTGTTACACCACTGACATTATTGTTTCAAGAGACTACATAAGAACTTAATATCACAAAATAGTATTATATGCATATTTATTTCAAATAAATTAACTGGAATCAATAATGCGACTCTTTGAATTTCTGTAATTTCCTAACATATTTTCACGTGGCAATTTATTTTTAGAAAAACCCATTTATATTTCGCAAAGCAATAATTGGTTAATATTTAAAACAAACATGCGTATTTCGCAAGCAAATATATTTTAGCTGACCTCGTTATTAACTACCCTGAAGTGGCTTGTTTGGGTGGATCTTTCCTCTCCATGTCTACGGCAGTTGTCGATGTAAACAAAGGATGAAGTCCGTAAGGTTTGCTCACTTTCGGTTGACATCCAAAAGTACCAGCTAGTGAAAAGTTCGTTTTTCCTTGCTTCAACTTGTTTCGCATGTACTTCCAAAGCCTTGAAACCTGGTGATCCATAGTCAATATTATCATGACACCACCTGCACAAAACTTTTCCGGGACGATCGATTTTTCCGAATAAAATCGCCAAACATTCAGCATCTACATGCTGCCGCTAGGTGACATCATACGCAAATACGGTGTTAGCTTTCACTGCTATGCTGATGACACCCAACTCTACATCCCCCTAAAGCTGACCAACACGCCGGATTGTAGTCAGTTGGAAGCGTGTCTTAATGAAATTAAACAATGGATGTCCACTAACTTTTTGTAACTCAACGCCAAAAAAACGGAAATGCTGATTATCGGTCCTGCTAGACACCGACCTCTATTTAATAATACAACTCTAACATTTGACGATTAAACAAGGCGACACGGTAAAGAATCTGGGTATTATCTTCGACCCAACTCTCTCCTTTGAGTCAAACATTAAAAGCGTTACTAAAACGGCCTTCTTTCATCTCCGTAATATCGCTAAAATTCGCTCCATTCTGTCCACTAAAGACGCCGAGATCATTATCCATGCGTTTGTTACGTCTCGCCTCGATTACTGTAACGTATTATTTTCGGGTCTCCCCATGTCTAGCATTAAAAGATTACAGTTGGTACAAAATGCGGCTGCTAGACTTTTGACAAGAACAAGAAAGTTTGATCACATTACGCCTGTACTGGCTCACCAGCACTGGCTTCCTGTGCACTTAAGATGTGACTTTAAGATTTTACTACTTGCGTATAAAATACTACACGGTCTAGCTTCATCCTATCTTGCCGATAGTATTGTACCATATGTCCCGGCAAGAAATCTGCGTTCAAAAGACTCCGGCTTATTAGTGATTCCCAAAGCCCAAAAAAAGTCTGCGGGCTATAGAGCGTTTTCCGTTCGGGCTCCAGTACTCTGGAATGCCCTCCCGGTAAAAGTTCGAGATGCCCCCCCAGTAGAAGCATTTAAGTCTCACCTTAAAACTCATTTGTATACTCTAGCCTTTAAATAGACTCCCTTTTAGACCAGTTGATCTGCCGTTTCTTTTCTTTTTCTCCTATGTCCCACTCTCCCTTGTGGAGGGGGTCCGGTCCGATCCGGTGGCCATGTACTGCTCGCCTGTGTATCGGCTGGGGACGTCTATGCGCTGCTGATCCGCCTCCGCTTGGGATGGTTTCCTGCTGGCTCCGCTGTGAACGGGACTCTCGCTGCTGTGTTGGATCCGCTTTGGACTGGACTCTCGCGACTGTGTTGGATCCATTATGGATTGAACTTTCACAGTATCATGTTAGACCCGCTCGACATCCATTGCTTTCGTCCTCTCTAAGGTTCTCATAGTCATCATTGTCACCGACGTCCCACTGGGTCATTATTGTCACCGCCTCCCACTGGGTGTGAGTTTTCCTTGCCCTTATGTGGGCCTACCGAGGATGTCGTAGTGGTTTGTGCAGCCCTTTGAGACACTAGTGATTTATGGCTATATAAGTAAACATTGATTGATTGATTGATTTAACTTCCTTCTTCCCAACAGTATCAGTGATATTTCCCTTTCCATCCAGTCCCATCGAAACTTGTTTTTGACATGTTTAACGATTTCTTTTAATCGCGAAGCGTCCTTTCTCTCGAGATCCGACATCGTTTACATTTGGAAAATGGCGGTAATAACGTCATCTTTCATAACAGATGTCCTGATTGGCCACAAGGAACATATCGACCAATCAACTACGTCGTAATATAAGCTACGCCTCGATTACAAAAGACGAATTTTGACTTGGAATCGGAAAAAAACCCGGAAAAACGGAAGATCATCCATTAGACTGAAAAATCACATGCCTGCAAAATGTATTTCGATACTTTTCTAAATAAAGGGTACTCAAAAAATGGCATTATTGGCTTTAATTTAACAAAAAACCTTTAGGGCTGAGCGATGTGGCCTTTTTTTTTTGACATCCTCAGTCGACAGTGTTTTAGCGACTTCAAATCTCTAATCCTCGCCTCCGTGGCGACACAAAGTACGTTTCTTACAAGTATCATTATCACTGGAGGACGAGGAACATCTAAACATGCTCCACATCACACTGTAGGAGGATACAATAGCTTAATGCAGGGGTGTCCAAAGTGCGCCCCGGGGGCCATTTGCGACCCGCAGCTAATTGTTTAGTGGCCCACCACACATTGTGAAGTGAATTGTATTTATATAGCGCTTTTCTCAAGTGACTCAAAGCGCTTTACATAGTGACACCCAATATCTAAGTTACATTTAAACAAGTGTGGGTGGCACTGGGAGCAGGTGGGTAAAGTGTCTTGCCCAAGGACACAACGGCATTAACTAGGATGGCACACGCGGGAATCGAACCTGCAACCCTCAAGTTGCTAGCACTCTACCAACCGAGCTATGCCGCCATTCTGGAAATGCTATTGCAAAAATAAATTTAAAAAACACTACAAAAAGTAGACTGAGGTGAAATCTAATGGGGAAAAGTTGACACATTGTTTTTCTTTTGTCTTTCTTTATTTTGCTGTTATTGCCAATGCTAAAAGAAAAGTAAAAAGATTCTAATGAATTATTGACCTATTCAAGGCTCCAATTACTTAAAATATTCCACTTTATAATGTTTTATGTGGAAAATATTATGTGCAAAAATTGTGTGGTTGCCATATAAAAAGTGTTTTCTTTGACAAAAGAGCATAAAACAAACAAAATAATAGTTCAAACGTAAAATTGACAAATATATCTTGTAACTTAAGTGTTGAAAGTGAAATAATAATAAAAATGTATCACTTTATGAGTGGGAGACCTTTTGGATCCCAAAGATATTTAGTGGGATTTTATTTATTTTTTCACTGTGATTACTCAGAAATAATAATACAATTCAGTCAATGGTGTCCTGCATTATTGATCTTTTTAGGGCTCCAATTAATTCAGATCAAACTGCTTTTTGAATGTTTTAGGCAATACTGCATATTTCAGTTTTACTATAAAAAACAAAGTTGTCTTTGACTGAAAAGGCATAAAATCATTTTTTTTTTTAACTTTATATCAACCTGAAGTTGATATAGAGATTTACTGTAAGCGTTACATAAAAAATGAAAACAATAATTTGACTTATTTTTAACATATTAATGACGGAGACCCTCTATGGTCCCCGTGAGTCCTAAAGGTTATAAAAAAATTTTAAAAAAAAGAATCCGTATATTTTGTTATGGTTTGAAAACGAAAAATATCAAAACGGCCCCCGCATGGCCCTCAGTGGAAAAAGTTTGGACACCCCTGGCTTAATGTAAACAAACGCCATGGGCGGATCTACACCTGACATCCACTGTGACGATACCAAGTACAGGAGCGTATCTAGTCAATACTACTATTGATTACATTGATATTTTTTTATCCTCGCAAAATCTTTTCTTCTTTCTAAAAAAAATTCATATTACGTTTATAAACTCAGTAAATAAGTCCCTGGACACATGAGGACTTTGAATGTGATCATGGGATGATCCTGTGACTACTTGGTATCAGCTCGATACCTAAGTTTGTGGTATCATCCAAAAGTAATGTAAAGTATCCAACAACAGAAGAATAAGTGATTATCGATGTAAATATGAATAATCAGTTCCAGCTATGGCGATACGGCCTTTTTTTAATATCACGATATTTTTGGGCCATGTCACGATACACGATATATATCTCCATATTCTGCCTTAGCCTCGAAAGAACACTTAATGCATAAAATCACAGCAGTATGATGATTCTATGTGTCTATATTAAAACATTCTTCTTCATACTGCATTAATAAATGCTCATTTTAAACTTTCATGCAGAGAAGGATATCACAACTAAGTCGATTGATAAGTTATTAAGCAGTGGCACAAACATGCATGTCATTTCGAAACAGAAAGTGCAAGATTATCAGAGACAATTTAAAACAAGCTATCAGTGCACTTTTGTGCATGATGTGACTAAGAAACAACACTAAATCAAAGTACACTTTTTGTACAGAGCACCACTACAATAGTTTTGTGCCTTGTGTCTCACAAGATATTTCAATAACTGTCAAATAAAAATGAGCTGCATAATAGGAAATCAAATCGCTATGTGGACGTTATCTCTTTATGTTGTTCATTATTTTTTTGGGAAATGGTTGCCTCGGCATTTTGTCGGTGTGGCACCGAATGGAAATGTTGACATGCGGAGTTTCAAGCACTCTTCATTCTCCAGCGGGTGACTTTTCAAATGATGCTACATATTAGCAGTAATGCTACTTTTTGCAGCGCCGCTTTTGCCCCACACTTGACAAATTACGGTTGTCTGTTCGACATCTTCCCGCTTGAAGCCAAACCACCGCCAGACGATGGACCCCCTGCTGTTTTTCTTGGGAATTAATTCTTCCTTCATTTGTTACCAGATTCGCACCTTCTTTTTCTCGTGTTACCGTTCGTACCACAGCTAATGTTACCCACGCTGCTATCTCTCTGCTCCGCCAGGGCGTATACGTATGTGACGTATGTAAGAAGGTCCGCTTGCTAGAGATGCGCGGTTTGCGGTCTCGGTCGGGCGGTTGACATGACGAAAAAATAGATTTTAATTAGATTCAGGCGGGTGGCGGTTGAACCATCCGGTAATATTTGCTATACATGGTTCTGGGATCGGTATCCTTTACCATTCAAAGAGCCATTTAAGACCAGTGTCACAAACCGAAGAAGTCAATCAATAGGAGACGCTATTATTCTCTAGAATGACTGCCGGCAGTCACCTAGATATTAAGTATTAGTGCGTGCTATGAAGCCATTGACTTTGTCGCCTTCTACATCATAAACGATCTGCTTGTCAGTCCAGCAACATGTTGTGTGTGGTTTCCGCGGCAACACGCACACGACTGCAAGGCATACTGGGTGACAGAGTACAATAATGGTTGTGATATAAACAACTTTAACACTCTTAGTAATATGCGCCACGCTGTGAAGCCACACCAATTAAGAACGACAAACACATTTCGGGAGGACATCCTCACGGTAACACAACATAAACGCAACACAACAAATACCCAGAATCCTTTGTATTCATGACACATCCTGACTATTTTATACACCCCGCTGGCAGCTAGCACACCCTGTGCGTCGGTAAGGTGGGCGTAAAATATATTCAGGAATTGTCACGGATACAAAGGATTCTGGGTATTTGTTGTGTTGCGTTTATGTTGTTACTGTGAGGATGTTCTCCCGAAATGTGTTTGTCAATCTTGTATTGTGTGGCTTCACAGCGTGGCGCATATTAGTAAGTGTTAAAGTTGTTGATATCACAACCATCGGTGTACTCTGTATCACCCAGTATGCCTTTCAATCTTGTACGTGCGGAAGCTGCACACAACATGTTGCCGGACCAACAATCGGTGTGTACATGTGTTTAAGGTAATGGCTTCACATCACGCCCACATTCTTGTCATCAGGATGAATGCTATTGAATAGTCGCGAGAACGTTAGCGGCTCCAATTTACTACATTACTCCGTGAAACAGTTTTAAATAGCTCTGTGAGTGGTAAAGGTGGCCAACCTCTGATGTAATTCAGCGGGCGGTTGGCGGGCAGGTACGGTCCCGATAAAAAAGTTGGTTCGGGTGGACGGCGGGTGGATGATGATTTTGGTGACGCGGATGATATAATTGCCTACCGCTTGCTGTCTGTGAGGAGAGACAAGAAAGAGCGAGAAGAGCCTGTAGTGTAATGCCAGCAGCTAAAAGCAACTGCGTGAGAACGTATACTCGAATATCACGATATAGTCATTTTCTATATCGCACAGAGACAAACACGCAATACTGTATATCAAGTATATCGATATATCGCCCAGCCCTTGTTACATTAAACATATGTTTATTATTAGGGTCCGCAGGCCGTCCTTTGCCATGGGCCAAGGACCCTATTGAAACTGCTGTTTTATTATTATTCCGCACCTACGCGCTGTAATTTGACCCCCTTAACATGCTTCAAAACTCACCAAATTTGACACACACGTCGGTATAGCAAACCTTCCCAACATATTAAGCAACCAATCCCGCAAAATGAAAATTGTGCTCTAGCGCCCCCTAGGAAAAAATTACAGACAAAACTGCATGTAACTTCTGTTAGGAATGTCATAGTGACATGAAACAAAAACTCCTATGTGGGTCTGACTTAGACCCAATTTTCATACACTCACTTTTTTCAGCAAAAATCTCAAGAAGTTGGCAAAAACCCCTTCAAAATAAAATTTGCGCAAAAAATGCAATTTTTGCCTCTTTGCGCTGTAATTTGACCCCTTTAAAATGCTTCAAAAGTCACCAAACTTGGCGCACACATAAGGACTGGCGAATATTGCGATCTAATGAAAAAAACCAAACCCCAAAACTCAGAATTGCGCTACAGCGCTATTTTTGAATAAAACACTGAAAAAACAGCTCCTAGGAAGAAAACACAGACAAAATTGCTTGTAACTTCCGGTAAGAATGTCGGAGAGACATGAAACAAAAACCTCTATGTAGGTCTCGCTTAGACCTACATTTCATAGATCGACAACCCCAAACAAAAATCAACAGGAAGTTTGCAATCCCCCCTTCAAAACTAAAGTTTTGTAAAAACCGGTCACCTTTCTTCAAACATTATCTCCTGAGTGCGTTTGTTGTTTTGGCTTCAAACTCGCACAGGAGAGAGATTGAACCCTTCTGATTAAAAGTATAGAACAGAGTTTTGATAAGTTCTCAGGTTTTGATTTTACGCGCCTTCAAAGAACCCCTGTGCAAAGTCTCCTAAAAAATGTCATTTTTGCCTCTTTAAGCTGTTATTTGACCCCCTTAAAATGCTTCTAAACTCACCAAACTTGACACACACATCAGGTCTGGCAAAAATTGCGATCTGATGAAAAAACCTAACCTCAAAACTCAAAATTGCGCTCTACCGCCCCCCCTAGGAATACAACACGGACAAACTGCTCCTAGGAAGAAAACACAGACGAAACTGCTTGTAACTTCCGGTAGGAATGTCAGAGAGACATGAAACAAAAAACACTATGTAGGTCTTACTTAGACCTACATTTTAATAATTAACATACTTTAGCAAAAATCAACAGGAAGTTTGATATTTTCACTTCAATACAACAACTGCATTACTTTCACAATGCATTAGATTCTCAAAATAGTGGCTCCAAGGCGTCTTCTAACGCTTATCCGGCCGTGGGTCTCGGGGGCAGCAGCCAAAGGCGGACCCGACCAACGCTGCTTGCAGCTTTAATTGTAATTTAGTCCTTAAATAAAATAGTGAACATACTAGACAACTTGTCTTTTAGTAGTAAGTAAACAAACAGAGGCTCCTAATTAGTCTGCTGACGTATGCAGTAACATATTGTGTCATTTATACAGCTATTTTGTCTACATTAGGAGGGACAAACTGTAAAAAATTATTATTAATCCACTTGTTCCTTTACTGTTAATATCTCCTCTGTTTCAAAATGGTCTATATACACTTCTGTTAAAATGTAATAATCACTTATTCCTTCTCCTCTCTAATACTTTACATTAGTCTCGGATGATACCACTCATTTAGGTATCCATCCGATACCAAGTAGTTACAGGATCACATGTTGGTCATATTCAAAGTCCAGGGACATATATCCTGAGTTTATAAACATAATGAACATAAAAAATAAAAACGATTTTGTGATGTTAAAAAATATTTATGTAATCATGTCCGATAATATCGAACTGCCGATATTATCAGCCGATAAATGCTTTAAAATGTAATATCGGAAATTATCGGTATTGGTTTCAAAAAGTAAAATGTATGACTTTTTAAAACGCCGCTGTACGGAGTAGTACACGGACGTAGGGAGGAGTACAGAGCGCCAATAAATTTTAAAGGCACGGCTGTTCACACACACAAGTGAATGCAATGCATACTTGGTCAACAGCCATACAGGTCACACTGAGGGTGGCCGCATAAACAACTTTAAAACTGTTACAAATATGCGCCACACTGTGAACCCACACCAAACAAGAATGACAAACACATTTTGGGAGAACATCTGCACCCTAACACAACAGAAAAAATACCCAGAACTCCTTGCAGCACTAACTCTAATATGACAGTGCCATGTTGGCATTTTTTTTCCATAACTTGAGTTATTTAAAAAAAAAAACTTTTTACATTGTTTAATGCATCCAGCGGGGCATCAAAACAAAATTAGGCATAATAATGTGTTAATTCTAAGGCTGTATATATCGGTATCGGTTGATATCGGAATCGGTAATTAAGAGTTGGACAATATTGGAATATCGGCAAAAAAGCCATTATCGGACATCTCTACTTTTAATATATTTTTCAACATATACATACATACACTCATGCACATAATCACGTTTCATCTAACATATATCAACGTCGTTGCCCTAGGGTAAACTGGGTAACACAAGGCATATTGACAAAGCTAAACCCATTGTTACTATAACAATCTACAAGATTAATATAGGTTGCCTTTCTCTCTTCCCTTTCATCTTTCGGTATTCTTTTATTTCATTTATTTTTTATTATCTTTCTAGCTATCATTATGTATACGAATTGTTGCATTTGAGCTACTGTGTTGTTGATAATAGAAGTAAACTATTGGTTTTGTTCATGATTAATAGCGCTTTTTCTATTGGTATTTGTATTGCTCCAGTTTTAGTGTAAAAATGCTCATTGTCATTACTATATTATTATTTATTTCGCTAACTGCTTATTTGCTATCACTTTTACGATCATATTTGTACATACTGTATGTGCTGGTGTTGTTCTATTGTTAGGGTCCGCCCTGCCTATGGCAAGGACCCTATTGAATCTGGTGTGTTTTATTCTTTCTTTATTATTATTATTATTATTATTATTATTATTCCGCCGCCTCTTTGAACTATAATTTGACCCACTGACCATGCTTCAAAACTCACCAAATTTCACACACTCATCAGAACTGGCGAAAATTGCCATCTAATAAAAAACCAAACCCCAAAAATGAAAAATGCGCGCTAGCGCCCCCTAGCAAAAAAACAAAAAACAGACTGCTTGTAACTTCCGTTAGGAATGTCGTAAAGACATGGAACAAAAACCTCTATGTAGTCTGTCTTAGACCTAGATTCCCCATTAGAAACGTCTATACCTAAAATCAACAGAAATTTTGCAAAAACTCATTCAAAGCAAAATTTTCGCAAAAAATGCTATTTTTGCCTCTTTGAGCTATAATTTGACCCCCTTAAAATGCTTCAAAACTCACCAAACTTGGCACACACATCAGGACTGGCAGAAATTGCGATATAATGAATTTTTTTTTTATAAAACTCAAAATTGCGCAATTTTGAATAAAACAGAAAAAACTGCTCCTAGGAAGATAAAACAGATAAAACTGCTTGTAACTTCTGGTAGGAATGTCAGACAGACATGAAACAAAAACCTCAATGTAGGTCTCACTTAGACCTACATTTTGATAATTAGCATCTTTCAGTTAAAATCAACAGGAAGTTAAAAATTACCCCTTCAAAATAAAAGTTTCGTAAAAAGCCGTCACCTTTTTCAAACGTCAACTCCTCCCAGTGCGTTTGTCGTTTCGATAAAACTGCTTGTAACTTCTGTTAGGAATGTCGTACAGACATGAAACAAAGACCTTTATGTAGGTCTGACTTAGACCAGGGCTTGGCAGCGGCCAAAGGCGGACCCGACCAACGCTGCTTG